>NW_024064913.1:0-5200 GCF_009727055.1 Benincasa hispida | reverse complement strand
ATGTGAAGACTTAGTTTGTTGGAAAGAGATTTTGGAGGTTGGAGGAAATTTGAAGAGAGAATTGAGAAATAGGCTACTTGTGTTATTGAGCACTTCTAACATTTTTGGCTTGATACAGATGTTAAGACATACCTCCTATTTATACTAGTTGGTTCCCCTAAATCTATGGCTAGAATTTTGTCAACACATTCATGATCTAATGGTTACAAATTTTTATCTAGACTATTCTCTACAATTACTTATTTTTCTCATACTTTCTAGAGAATCCTACGAAATGCTCAATATTTCATACATGTAATTTCTTAGAATATTATAATGTTTGATATTTCTAGAACTTGGGCTTTTGTTTGGGCTAGGCCCAATTACTTTTAACCCAAATCAAGTTTACATTTCAACACCCCCTATTAAACTTGATTTTGTTACTCCTAGGAAAACTCTCAATCTTGTGAAGTCTTCTTTTCTAAGAGGTTTAGTGAAGATGTCAGTTACCTGATCATTAGTCAATTGCACATTATTTCTTTTGATGCACTCTCTAATATAATGTCAATGTGTATCGATGTGCTTACTCCGATTGTGGAAGATTGGATTCTTGGCCAAGACAATTACTGATTTGTTGTCTATGAAAATTTTGGTTGGATCCACGTGTAGTAGTCTCAATTCATGTAATAGATTTCTCAGCCAAATTGCATGATAAACACATGAGGTAGCAGCCACATATTCTGCTTCACATGTTGAGAGAGTAACAATCAATTGCTTATTTGACATTCACATGAAGGCAGTGTCTCCTATGTAGAACACAAAACCAGTCGTATTCTTATGGTCATCCACATCTTCACCCCAATAGCTATCATTGTATCCCAAGAACTTATAATTATCAGAAACAGAATAGAATAGGCCATAGTTTATCGTACTTTTGATGTATCAAAGAATTCTCGTTCTTGCCTTTAAGTGTGTGATTGTTGGTTTCTCCATGAACCGACTGATAACTCTAACTGCATAGAGAATATCAGGCCTTGTGCATGTTAAATATCGCAAACTTCCAACCAAGATTTTAAAGAGTGCTGGATCAACTCTTTCTCCTTCCTCACAACATGATAGATGAATTCCACATTCCATGAATGTATTGATTAGATTAGAATCCTCCATTTTCAACTTCTTAATCACTTCCATAGCATGTCTTCTTGTATGATAAAAATTCCTTTATCTTCTTACTTTAATTTGATGCCAAGGTAGTAAAACATGGGCCCGATGTCACTAAAGAGCGGCCATCGGTGCAGATCTTGGTGGTAGTAGCAAATATTCAAATGAGAACTTTGAAGGCCGAAGAGGGGAAAGGTTCCATGTGAACGGCACTTGCACATGGGTTAGTCGATCCTAAGAGATGGGGAAGCCCGTCTGTAGCGGCGACAGCGCGAACTTCGAAAGGGAATCGGTTAAAAATTTCTGAACCTGGACGTGGCGCTGACGGCAATGTTAGGGATTCGCGGAGACTTCGGCAGGTGCCTCGGGAAGAGTTATCTTTTCTGTTTAACCAGCCTACTCCACCCTGAAAATGACTCAGCCGGAGGTAGGTCCAGCGGGCTTTTTGGAAGAGCACCGCAACGTCGCGTGGTGTTGCTGCGCCCCGCAACCCTTGAAAATCCGGAGGACCGAGTGCCTCTCACGCTCGGTCGTACTCATAACCGCATCAAGGTCTCTAAAGTGAAACCAGCGCTCCTGGTCGATGGAACAATTGTTAGGCAAAATGGATCCGTAAGCTCGAGAAAAGGATGGCTTTGAGGGCTGCGCAACGGGTCCCTAGTCCCGAACTCGTCGCTGTCGGTGGATCTGCTCGAGCTGCTCTCGCGGCCGAGAAGTGGGTGGCCGCGTGCCGGCCGGGGGACGGATTGGGAACAAGCTCTTTCGGGGCCTTCCCCGGGCGTCGAACAGTATTCTGCAGAACTGGTACGGACAAGGGGAATCGACCGTTTTAAATTAAAACAAGCATTGCGATGGTCCTTGCGGATGCTAAACAATGTGATTTTTGCCCAGTGCTCTGAATGTCAAAAGTGCAAGAAATTCAACAAGCGCAGGTAAACGGCGGAGTACTATGAAACTTCTCTTAAGGTAAGCCAAATGTCGTCATCTAATTAGTGACGCGCATGAATAGATTAACGAAAGAATTCCCCACATGTCCTGTGCTACTGTCCACGCGAAACCACAGCCAAGGGACGGGCTTGGCAGAATCAGTGGGGAAAGAAGACCCTGTTGCAGCTTGACTCTTAGTCCCGACTTTTGTGAAATGACTTATTCCGTGAAAGCGGAAAGCGGGGCACTGCCCTCTTTTTGAACATAAGGCTTGCCTTCGGCGGGCCGATCCAGGCGGAAGACATTGTTTTAGATGGGGATTTGGCTAGGGCGGCACATCTGTTAAAGAGATAACGCCGATGTCCTAAAGATGAGCTCCAACGAGAACAGAAATCTCGTGTGGAACAAAAGGGTAAAAGCTCGTTTTGATTCTGATTTCCAGTACGAATACGAACGCGTGAAAAGCATGGCCTAATTATCGATCCTTTAGACCTTCGGAATTTTGAAAGCTAGAGGTGTCAGAAGTTACCACAGGGATAATGCTTGTGGCAGCAAACGTTCATAGCGACGTTGCTTTTTTTCCTTCGATGTGCGCTCTTTCTATCATTGTGAAGCAGAATCACGCAAGTGTTGGATTGTTCACACCACAAATAGGGAACGTGAGCTGGGTTTAAGACCGTTCGTGAGACAGGTTAGTTTTACCATACTGATGACAGTGTTCGCAATAGTACTTCAACCTAATACAAGAGGAACCTATTGGATTCTCACAATTGGTTCATCGCCGCTTGGTTGAAAAGCCAGTGGGCGGCGAAGCTACCGTGCACTGGATTTGACTGAACGCTCTAAAGTTCCTGGGAAATTCGGGTTAGATGCGACGAATGCACCATCCGCTTGATTGCCGACAAAGCAGTAAAGGCCCTTCCGGCCAACCAAAGGCACGTGTCGTTGGCCTTAAGCCTCATGACGGATGAGTTTGCGGGGGCGCCTTTGTAACATAAATCACCGAGCGATGGGTAGAAATCCTTTGGCAGCGCTTAAATACGCGACAGGATATTGTAAGTGGCAAAAGTGCGCTTGCTGCCACGATCCACTGAGATTCAGCCCTTACTCGTCGCTCCGATTCGTCCCCTCCCCACACACAAGCCATTTATTTCTTCCAAGTTCGCATAGAGGTTATAAATGCTAAGCAGAAGTATAACAAACATAAGGCCTAGTGTTGGGGTGAGTGGATGGGTTCGGCCATGCAAGCCTATCAATGGCTCAAAGGGTAGGTTCGGCATGGGGTTTGGGGTGGCCTATGATGAAAAAGGGACGGTGTGTTTGGATGCCCAAGTATATTGGGTGGGCGTCGTGTGCATGGCCAAGGCTCGTGCTGAGGCTTACTGCGTGGGCGCCCAGGTGGCACATCAAAAACCTCTTTGGAGGTTAGTGACACTGTACCCAGAAGCGCGCGCCCACGTCCACTCACTGTCCTTCGGTGCAGCGCGCACGCACCCCATGCCCACCCTGCTCGCTGTGCGCGCCCCCACGCCCACACCCTGCTCGCCCGTGCGGCACGCCCCAGCCCACTCACCCTACTCGCAGCGTGTGCGCGCCCACGCCCACCACCCCTGCTTCGCCCGTGCGCGCGCGCCCATGCCCAGCCTGCTCGCCCCGTGCACGCGCCCACGCCCACCTGCTCGCCTGTTGCCCGCGCCCCATTTCCACACACTGCTCGCCGTGCGCACGCCCCAATGCCAGCCAATGCCCCCTACTCAGTTGTGCCCGCGCCGCATCGCCACAGCCAGTCACCTGTGCGAGCGCCCATGCTAAACAACGCCCACCCAGCCGCCTGTGTGCGCGTCCATGCCCACTCAGCCCAACCCGCGGGGTGCCATGCCCCGATCACCTACCAACCCACCATGTCGCCCAATTCACCCAGCACCCCTTAGCGAGGCGTAGCCATGCCCAACTAATCCATCCTCGGAGTCACGTCAAATGCCACCTTGCCCACGTTGCCATGCCACCCACCCTGCCGCCATGCCCACCGATGACCACCCGCACCCTTTACATAGCAATTTGTGCACGGACATGCATCACCCCTATGCTCGCCATCCCCTCACGTGCGCTTCCTCCTCATCCAACGCTCACATCAATCCTTTTTCCCCAAGGATACATGAAGGTTATGTTTATCCATGGAGGTTAGCATGTATTAAGACAGGAGTAGGTTAGATATTGTTAAAAGGCATAAACTTCAAATTGGATTGATTCTTAAATCATTAGGTAAAGTGTATATTAACTAGTATGGCTTTGGGTAGTTGCAAACATCGTTGAGAGACCATCGGTGTCACCTGGTTTTAATAATGCTTAAGCTTGAATATCTAGTCCATCCTGCAACACATATATTCGTTACACTCAAACACAACGTACAAACTAACTTTTTGATGTTCACTAAAACATGTGTTTGAAACTAAACAATCATAGAATGATCATTCCAATAAAACATACTCTACCGATTCAGCCTCGGAATCAATCCCAATGTGTTTCGATTATACTATTACTGTTTCGCTTAAAGAGTGTTGTACACAAACAGAGATTTCGGACTTCCTAACGTGCCATTGACTCTAACCCTTGTGCATGCCATGAAATGTAACACCCATAGAAACATGATTTTATGTTCTAATGTTAGGAAATTGTTTTGAATCTTTTTGTTGGTAAAACCATAAACATAAAATATAAATGTCTACCAATATAAGACCAATCATGTTCCACAATGCGACAACCTCGGACAGTCGGGGGCATTCATATTTCATAGTCAGGAGGTGAAAATTCTTGGATTTATGAAAGACGAACAACTACAAGCATTTGCCAATGATGTTTTTCATTAATATAGAAGAAAGTCGGGGCTCGAAGAACGATCAGATACGCGTCTTAGTCTCAACCAATAACGATGCCGACCAGGGATTGGCGGATATTGTTTTAAGGACTCCGCAGCACCTTTTTAATGAGAATCAAAAGTCTTTGGGGTTTCCGGGGGGAGTATGGTCGCAAGACTGAACTTAAAGAATTGACGGAAGGGCAACCACCAGGAGTCGAAAAGGGAAAGGTGAAACCTTATCACGAACATAGTGAACAGTAGTGAGAAACGACACCC
>NW_024064912.1:4668-8798 GCF_009727055.1 Benincasa hispida | reverse complement strand
TAAAAGGTTTTTTTAAAAATTTAAAAGTGGTTTCAAGTGCAGTTTGAATTGTAAAATTTGAAAAATGAATGCAATATTGTTGAAGAACTATTTACATATGTATATGTATTGATTTTATCCAGCATGCGTTACCATCTTTAAAGCCATGTTGTTATATGTGTATACATGTACATTGCTTTTTAAAAGAAAAGTTGTTTATAATAGTTTTGGTAAAATGCGATGCCAAAGTATAAGGAGAAGGCATCCACCCAACTAAGATACTGAAAAAGACAAGGAGAAAGGTATCTATTGGTAACTGAAGTACATTGATAAGGTACCAAGCCAACGGGAATAACTGAAGTACATTGGAGAAGGTATCCTAGTAGCTCGATACTGAAGTACAAGGAGAAGGTATCTGAGCAAGTAGTACCTAATTGGCCATCAGGTGAATAAAGTCAGAGATTGAGCAAAAGGTTCTCTCTGGACTAGTAGTTGGTGTTGGGATTATTTTAACCAAAATTTATACAGTACTTTATTGAGAAATGATTTTACTGTTTTATGTTTAAAAACAGTTTTATATACATTACGCTTGGATTTTTATGTTGCCATTAAATTATCATTTTCAGATAAAACTATCTTCTGAAAATTATGCATGAGAAAATTTCGGTCAAATCCTCTAAAATACAGCTCAGTATCTTCTGCCACTAAAGGACAAAAGACTTGTAACAGTTTGCCTAGGTGGTTTACTGTTAATATTGTACACATGTTACTGTTGTTTATATAAAGATTTAGGTTTGTGGTTTTAGGACTTGTAAATCTAATGTTGTAAAATACTCTAAACATATTAAAGTTTCTAAGTTTAATAAATTGTGGGCCTACAGCGCATCCCGTTGCATATAATTGTATTTGTATCAGAATTATTTAGCAAGAGTTTTTAGGCAAGTTAAAAAGTGTCAGCCTAAGGGTTGATAACTGCTACAGTCACGCCCTTCTCTAGGCAAAAGAGTGGGTCTGAGCGGGGGTGACAGCGATGGCTGAGTATCGTGTCGTGTAGATGATGAGATGCTAAGTAGATCGTTTAACGTCGCACGACAATAGAGATCGTTTAGGTCAGTAAGCTTCAATCGTTTAGTAACTGACTAAACGATCGCTTAAGTAACGCAAGGTAAAATCGTTTAACCTTGTCGTCGCGCTACGCGATTGCAAGCGATCAGGCTTTGTAGCCTTGGTTTGTCGTCTACCGATCGTTTAATTATGCTCCTATCGTCTAAATGCGTGCTAAACGATTGTCTACCTGCCACGTTTGCTACACGATGAAAACCTCCCGACAGTTCAAGACCTAGTTGCCTATGAACAGGTTTTGCTCGATGGAAAAAATGTAATAGATAAGATTTTTTCATTCCAGTTTTTGTTAAAGGCTCATCCAGTCCATTAATCCTTATTTTTACATGCGATGTAAGTTTTTAATATGTCAATATGGTATGCACATATAGTAAATCCCACATTAGGTTATGGCCATGGTCATGATCTCTTTATTGTAATTGTTATAATTTAAAGAAAGATGATTTAATTATGTAAGAGCATGCTCAATGCATCATATAATATAAAGGGTTATATTTATGCATGCATAAAAAGCATTGACATGCATCATCTTTATATTATAATTGTTATAGTATAAAGGTGAATGATAAATGTTTGCTAGTTATTACTGTTATATAAAAGTTTTAATACTAGTAATGAACTAGACATTTCATGAAGCATGATACATAGGTTACTTATAAATGTTATAAACACCTTGTGTGTGCAACGACTTTTAATTGTTTCTTTTTTAAAGTTAAAGAGAAATTAAAAAACTATAAGAAATAAAAAAGACATGCATGCTCCACTAATGTTTTAATTATCGATGAAATTAAATCCTGATCATCGAGGAATCTCATGTTCACATCTCAAGGAGGCTTGTCCTGCCGATTCCCACTCCTAATGCCGCTCGAAATGTTGGAGGCATACGAGCGGTGGACAAAAGCAAATGAGAAGGCCCCGAGCCTACAATCCTTGGCAAGTATTTCTGAAGTCTTGGCCAAGAAAACATGACCTATATGGTCCTCAGCGCATGAGATCATGGAGTCCTTGCGAGGTAATGTTTTTTGACAACCAATCTAAATAGCTTATGTATGAGGCTCTTAAATACATTATTCAACTCCAAAATGGAAGAAGGCACCTTCTATTCCGTGAACATGTGTTAAACATGATGTCACTTTAATGTGGCGGAGTTGGATGGGGTCTACCATCGAATGAGGGCAACCAGGTTAGCATAATCCTAACATTCCTTCACCGGAGAGCTTCTTGCACTTTGTTAAGGCAATGTGATTCTTAAACATAAGTGAAATATAACCTTACAACTCTCCTCAACGAGTTTGCAGACAATACCAATCTTTACTGGAAAAGTAAGGAGAGGTAGAAGGGTGAGGCAAATGTTGTTTCCATCCTCTAGAAACGTTCCATAGAGTATCGACCTCAGGAACGAAGTCTAGCACTTCCACCTTGTAAAACTCTGAAAAGGGGAAGAAAAAAGAAGGTGGTAAGGGAAAAGGGAAGGCATCCTGCTAAACCACTGTCTGTCATGCCAAGGAGGCGTCCACAGGTGCTAAGGGTAAGTGTTTCCACTGCAACAAGTGGACACCTGCAAGAGGAACTATCCTTGGTAATCTGAAAAGAGAAGAAAGTAGCCAAGGCTAAGGCCAAGGCCGATAAAGGTAAATATGATTTACTTGTGCTTGAAACTTGTTTACTGGAGAATGATGATTCTTCCTGGATAATTAATTCGAACGCCACTAACCATGTTTGTTCTTCTTTTCAAGGGATTAGATCTTGACGACAGCTGGAGGCTGGTGAGATGATGATGCGAGTAGACATCAGGCACGTCATCTCAGTTGTGGTAGTGGAAGGACTCCAATTAGCTTTACAGAATAAGTTTCTTGTTTTACATGATGTATATATTGTTCCTGAAATAAAGAGGAGCCTTATTTCGGTAAAGTATTTATTGCAATGTAAATATACTATCTCGTTTAATGTGGATAAAGTGTTTATTCATAAAAATGGTGTTTTTACTTGCACAGGAAATCAAGAATCGAATTTATATGTGCTAAGGTTATTAGCCATTAATTCCCTCCATAATACTGAATTGTTCAGAACTGTCGTAACTCAATCAAAACGTCCACGAATTTCTCCAAAAGAAAATGCCCAACTTTGGCATCTACATATAGGGCACATCAATCTCAATAGGATTGAGAGATTGGTGAAGAATGGACTTCTAAGTGAGTTAGAAGAAAATTCTTTACCAGTGTGCGAATCTTGCCTTGAGGGTAAGATGACTAAACGGCCTTTTATGGAAAAGGTTATGGAGCTAAGGAGCCTCTTGCGTTAGTACATTCTGACCTTTGTGGTCCTATGAATGTGCGAGCCCGAGGTGGCTATGAGTATTTTGTCAATTTCACTGATGATTTCTCAAGGTACGAGTATGTTTATCTTATGCAATAGAAGTCTGAATCTTTTGAAAAGTTCAAAGAGTTCAAGGCTGAAGTTGAAAACGCATTAGATAGATGGATTAAAACATTTCGATCGGATAAAGGTGGAGAGTTTTTGGACTCGGTATTCCAGGACTATTTGATAGAAAATGAAATTGTTTCCCAACTCTCAGCGCTGGGTACACCTCATTAGAATGGTGTAACGAAGAGGAGAAATAGGACCTCGTTAGACATAGTTCGCTCGATGATGAGTTATGCTTCCTTACTGAACTCGTTTTGGGGTTTTGCAGTGGAGACTGCGGTATACATACTCAACTTTGTTCCCTTCAAGAGTGTTGCAAAAACACCCCTAGAGTTGTGGAACTGGTGTAAAGCTAGTTTACGTCAATGGTTTTGCAGTGGAGACTGCGGTATACATACTCAAATTGAACCTCGTTCAATGCTTTTCAAGCCACATTAGCCTCTACCTCCGAAGACAAGGCTGAACTGGAGGAGACGGTAATCGAGCCAACTGCAGAAATTGAGAATCCCGGGATGGGGGCATTGAAATTCTTATCTACGCTCCAGAAGAAAATGGGAAAGGCGACGGAGCCACTAGAGAAAAGACTCATGTATGTGGACGCTTGG
>NW_024064912.1:0-4193 GCF_009727055.1 Benincasa hispida | reverse complement strand
CCAAGACGTTCTATTTGTCTTGGAAGAGTATCGGGATGTCATGCCGAAAAGCTTGCCCAAGTCCTTACCCCCACGAAGGGGGATTGACCATGAGATTGAGTTGTTACCAGGGGCAAAGCCGCCTGCCAAGAATGCATATCGGATGGCCCCGCCAGAATTGGCCGAACTCCGGAAGCAGTTAGACGAGTTGTTAGATGCAGGATTTATCAGACCGGCGAAGGCCCCTTACGGAGCCCCATTACTGTTCCAGAAGAAGAAGGATGGGAGCCTCTAGTTGTGCATCGACTATCGGGCCTTGAATAAGCTCACAGTCCGCAACAAATATCCCCTCCCTATCATTACTGACTTATTTGATCAGCTTCACGGTGCTAAGTATTTCTCGAAGCTGAACCTACGGTCTGGATATTATCAGGTCCGAATTGCTGAAGGAGACAAACGTAAGACGACTTGTGTCACGAGATATGGAGCCTTCAAATTCCTCGTGATGCCCTTTGGCCTCACTAATGCTCCACCAACTTTCTGTACCTTAATGAACCAAGTGTTTCACGAATACCTCGACAAATTCATCGTAGTGTATATTGATGACATGTGGTCTATAGTGCCTCGCTAGAGGACCATCGACATCACCTTCAACTAGTCTTCGAAAAGCTGAGGAAAAATCAGTTGTATGTAAAGAGAGAGAAGTGCTTCTTTGCCAAAGAGCGCATAAATTTCCTTGGCCACGTGATTGAGTATGGTCGGATTGATATGGAAGAGGGCAAGGTGGCCGTGATTAGAGACTGGAGGGTACCATCATCCGTGACCGAACTACGATGCTTCCTCGGACTAACCAAATACTATAAGCAGTTCGTAGAAGGATTCTCGAGAAGAACAGGGCCATTAACCGAACTGTTGAAGAAGGATAGCCAATTGAGCTGGACTCCTGAATGTCAAGCCGCCTTTGAGGGCTTGAAGAAAGTGATGATTGAGGGGCTGGTCCTCGGAATTGCCGATGTGACCAAGCCATTTGAAGTAAAGACTGATGCTTCTGACTTCGCGTTGGGTGGTGTCCTCCTCCAAGATGGACACCCCATCGCGTATGAGAGTAGGAAACTAAATGATGCCGAACGGAGGTATGCCGCCTCCGAGAAAGAGATGTTAGCAGTAGTTCACTGCTTGAGGGCCTGGAGACAGTTCTCTTATACACATCTAGATGTCTGTCTCTTATACACATCTAGATGTGTATAAGAGACAGGAACGGAGGTATGCCGCCTCCGAGAAAGAGATGTTAGCAGTAGTTCATTGCTTGAAGGTCTGGAGACAGTATCTCTTAGGTCTCTTATACACATCTAGATGTGTATAAGAGACAGCGACACACCGTGGGCAGGACATAATGGTTGGCAAAGGACTTATGCCCTTCTGAAACAAGGCTACTATTGGCCAAGCCTTCGAGACGATGTCATGCAATTTACCAAGACTTGCCTTGTCTTCCAACAAGATAAGGTCGAAAGGGCGAAATTAGCGGGTCTGCTGGAACCCCTACCTGTGCCTCTAGACCATGGGAGAGCGTATCTCTCGACTTCGTCACCCATTTGCCCAAGGTGGGAGAGTTCAAATCGATCTTTGTTACCATCGACCGGTTCTCAAAATATGCCACTTTCGTCCCAACGCCGAAAATGTGTACAGTCGTGATGACTGCCCAGCTGTTCTTCAAACACATCGTGAAATTATGGGGCGTCCCCGCGAGCATTGTTAGCGATCGAGACGAAAGATTCACTGGGACATTCTGGATAGAATTGTTCAAAATATTAGGGTCAACACTGAATATCTCCTCTAGCTATCATCCCCAAACTGACGACCAGACGGAATGCTTCAACAGTATGCTCGAGGACCACCCTTATGCAGGCAAAAGTCCTCAGGTACATAACTTCACTAAAGAGTAGAGCAAAACCTCTGAGATAGCTCGTGCCTACCTAGAGAGAGCATCAAGAAGGATGAAGAAGTGGGCTGATAAGAAGCGGAGGGCCCTCGAGTTTCAAGCCGGGGACAAGGTCCTGATCAAGCTATGACCAGAACAGTTTCGTTTCCGAGGCCAGAAAAACCAACGGCTAGTAAGGAAATATGAAGGTCCAGTGGAGGTAATTGAGAAGGTCGGGAGAACCTCATATAAGGTTCAGTTACCCTCATGGATGAAGATTCATCCTGTCATCCATGTGAGTATCCTGAAGCCCTATCATCCCGATCCCGAGGATGAACAATGAAACATGCTAAGGCGCCCACCGGTCACGATGAAGAGTTGGGCGGTGTCCTCCTCCAAGAAGGACACCCCATCGCGTATGAGAGTAGGAAACTAAATGATGCCAAACGGAGGTATGTCGCCTCCGAGAAAGAGATGTTAGCAGTAGTTCACTGCTTGAGGACCTGGACAAGCATGACCGTGACACTCGGCTCCCCTCCATGACTTAGTAGAGGATGTTCTCAAAGAAGCCTTTATCAATGGGCTGGAACCTACTCTGAGGGAAAAGGTGATTAGTAGAAAGCTATGAAAGAAAGAAGCCCAAATGAAGGAGGGTTCAACTTCTTAAAGGAGTGGGAGATCGCAAGATGTCCAAGCTACAAAACACATCACCATACTAGTGAAAGGCAACTACGTTAAAAGAGATCCTCCAATGAAGCGCCTATCAGATAGCAAGTTTCGTGATCGGTTGGACAAGGGCCTACGCTTTAGATGTAACAAGACATATGCACCAGGCTATAGATGTCGAGTAAAGGAAAATCGTGAGCTTATGTTGTTCATTACCAATGAAGGTGACGAACTGATTGTGGAGGAAGAAAAAGAAGAAGAGCAAACAAAAATGAAAGCCATCGAGGTCGAGGAGAAAATAGAAATTGCTCTGAGGTCCACGTTTGGGCTATCAGCTCGAGGGAGGACGAAGCTAAAAGGGGAGCTGAAGGGAAAAGAAGTCCTCATTCTGATAGACTGTGGAGCAACCCACAACTTTATTCATCAGAAAATAGTAACAGAGTTACATCTTCTAGTCGATAAGAAAAGCTTCAATGTGGTGATCCGGAATGGTACGGAAATACAAGGGGAAGGAATATGCAAGGCCCTGAAGTTGGAGCTTCCCGAGCTGACCGTGAAGGCTGACTTTCTTGCCATTGATCTTTGGCAAATGGACCTAGTTTTAGGAATGTCGTGGTTATACACAACAGGGTTTATGGGAGTACATTGGCCTTCACTAATCACGTCCTTCTTGGCAGGTAAATCACAAGTCATACTACATGGCGATCCTTCACTTACCAAGACAGAAGTGTCATTCAAGGCCTTGGCTAAAACGTGGCAAGAAGAGGACCAGGGACTTTTTATTGAGTTTCAGAATTTTGAGTTTGAAGAAGAGACATGGGAAGAGGAGGAGGAGGGTGAGACCAAATAGAGTGAGGAGACGAACTCCCAATAATGATACAAGCCTTATTAGAACAAAATAAGGATGTGTTTGTATCTTCTTCAACCCTACCTCCAAGAAGAACAGTGGACCATCGTATATTGACTTGTGCAAATAAAAAACCCATCAACGTTAGGCCTTACAAGTATGGCCATAGCAAGAAGGAAGAGATTGAGAAGTTGGTTGAAGAGATGTTGCATGCAAGGATTATTCGGCCAAGCCATAGCCCATACTCGAGTCTAGTCTTGTTAGTAAAGAAAAAAGATGGAGGGTGGAGATTCTGTGTTGATTATCAGAAGCTAAACCAAGACACGGTGTCAAATAAATTCCCCATTCCAGTAATAGAAGAGCTCTTGGATGAACTACATGGAGCATCGATATATTCGAAGCTGGATCTAAGGTCAGGCTACCATTAGATTCGAATGTATGAGGGAGACATCAAGAAGATTGCGTTTGGAACTCACGAGGGACATTATGAGTTCTTGGTGATGCCCTTTGGGCTAACAAATGCCCTGGCTACCTTCCAATCTCTAATGAACTAGGTATTTCAGCCATTCCTTCGTTGATTCGTTTTAGTATTCTTTGACGATATTTTGGTATATAACCCCGAAATCTCAATGCATGAAACCCATTTAGGAGTGGTTTCTAACATCCTTCGAGATAACAAGTTGCATACGATCCATGATTCTATATTGGGAGGCCATTTCGGGTTTCTAAGGACGTATAAAAGGATGAGTGGGGAATTTTTCTGACAGGGAATGAAGACGGATG
>NW_024064911.1:0-2385 GCF_009727055.1 Benincasa hispida | reverse complement strand
TTTTTTTTTTTTTTTGCAATGTTAATATTCTTTTACGATTTAAAACGGGTAAATATCAATTTATATTCCTAAACTTTTGAGATTGTATCTTAAATTATAAATCAACAATTATATCAATTTAAATACTGAATTTTAGAAATTGCATCAATTTAAACTATGAAATTTCATAAGTATACCAATTTAAACCTTGAATATATTAATCAGATCTAGTTTGAAAAATATCATATAAAACATTTGGGTCTTGGTAACCATTTGGTTTTTTTGTTTTTGGTTTTGAAATTTATGTCTATTTCATCTACCTTTCTTACAATGATTTACATTTTTTTTTTAAAGTATGATGGTTGAATTTTTAGCTAAATTCCAAAATAAAACCAATTTTTTTAAAGCTACTTTTTTTTAATTCTCAAATTTCGACTTGATGTTTTAAGTATGGGTGAAAAGTAGATAACAAAAGAAGACATTTGGAGGTGAAAGTAATGACTATAGGTTTAATTTTCAAAATAAAAAATAGAAAAAAAAAATGGCTACCAAATGGGCTTTAATTTTTCCAATTAAACTTAGAAATTGTTATAAGTGAATCGATTTAGAACCTTTATTAGCATTATATTTGAAAATCGTCAAAGGATAAATTTGTATACATGTGTATATTTCTACAAATGTGGATTCAACAAAATTGACTATTATAATTTGAATGGATAATTTTCAAATAAGTCTAAATTGTTTCACTTGGGTAAGTTTAGAGGTTTAATTAATAAATTTACAGGTCTCACACTATGTTTATCCAAATAAAACATAATTGAATGTGTAAATAGATATACTTGTGAAAGTTAAGGGAATAAATTGATACAAATATTAGTTTGTTGTTTAAATGGATGCAATCCCCAAAGTTAATTGAGATTTGCCCTTTAATAATCTACTACGTAAAATTTAATAGTTTTAAACTTTATTGAAATTTCAATTTTATAATTAACAGTCCTTTATATATATATATAGATAACAAGACCTTAAACATTGAATTTTTTGTTGTGCAGATTTGTGAATAGGTCAATGATCTATAGTTATAAGATGCATAAGTAGATATTTAGGGGTCTATTGAAATACAAACTTAGATGTTTAATTTTTTTTTAACACATAAACACAAATTTAAAAGTTAAAGAGATTTTTTAGACATACTTTGAATTTTAAATGATCAAATAGACACGAGTATTTAAATTTAGAGATTAAATTTATATTTAACTTAATATAACCCATTCATTAAGACGTCAAATGGAATAGTAACGTATTTAGGTACAAAATTTTAAGATGAATTATTCATGCAACTTTACTATATTTAATTGTTGTGAATAAATTAAGATTAAGAGTCGACGTTAGTAAATATTATTTATTTCAGTCAACATAAACATAACTAAACTTACATGTAAACTAACATAAACATGTAGTATTGACTTTAAAATATGAATTTCGATCCACACTGCACATATTGTCTACAAAAACGTTGATTTTTTTAATTTTCAACTAAAATATATAAATTTTAAAAAAGATTATTTATATTTACTTTCAAACAATTAAAAATTAAAATTACTTTTGAAATTCAAAGCACAAAATTACACAAAGGAAAGGCTACTAACTCAAAATTGCTCGATTAAAGCTTAGTTTGAGATCCCGGTAGCTCTTGAAACAATTATTGACAATTTTGCTTTTAGAAAAATCTTAAATGAATTAAATTGAGATCTTGGATCATAAAGTTTCATTATTCCATTTCCCTTTTGTCGATCATGAGTAAATTTCAATTTAAACTTGAAAATGTAGGTTATAGTGTTTGGTAAATAAATACAAAAACAACTTATTTTATATATAGTAACTAAAATAACCTTCTAAATATATATATATATTGTAATTTTAAATTTTAAATAATTATTTATAATGATTTATTAAAGTTGTTTATATAGATTAATTTTTAAATTATCAAGGGAAATAACTTTAATTTTTAAAAAAAATACTGTATATTTTTTAGAAATTAGCATTCAAACTCATGCAAAATTAGGAAAATATATTTGATAGGTGAGAAATTGAAATGATATATAAAATAAAAGATTAAATTTTATTTTGTCTGTGAATTTTGAATATATTCTATTTTGTCACTAAACTTTAAAAATTGATATTTTTGATCTTATTGTTTAGAATTATGTTAACTTTTAAAGGTAAGTTCTGTTTTAAGGATTGAAATTGCATTCTAACATTGTATGAGATAAAGGTGAAGTAAAATTATCTTCAATCAAGTGCCAAAATTGTGAATAGCCAAGAATCTCTAGACCCAAAATGACTTGAAAAATCTCCTATAGAAAAATGGCTTATATATTATTCCACCAATTCAAAATTTGTGCC
>NW_024064910.1:0-1386 GCF_009727055.1 Benincasa hispida | reverse complement strand
ATAAACATATGTATATCCTATGGTGGGATTATGCTATATGACATACATTATGACATACAACAAAAAATATAATACATCAAATGCATAAAATAAAAGCTTCGATTTGGATTGGGATTGGTTTCCTAAACTTTTAATTAAATTAATATAAAAACATTAATTTAATTAAGCCAAAATAATTTGAACTAAACTATTACAATTAATAATAAATAAAAATAGATGGAATCCGAACCATCAGAAGTCAAACCGTCCAACCGTGTTGGGGTTGATACCCTAAATCTCATACGGTCCTGTAGGTTGTAAACACCTGTATGAACAAACTATTTATGATGTAATAATATGAGATATTTTAATTCACTTCTGTTTATGAAATATGAGTTAGTTTAGTTGTATTAACCACAAACCAATAAACTAAGATCTCTAGTTGTGGTTTTAACTTAAGCATGTATATGGAGACATACAAGTGGATTGTGCTTTAAGTGATAACCTAAATGGTCTGTAGTATATGGATAAAAGAGGGAAACCTTATCCTGGTGACGCTACGAGTGTGACCCACTTTGTAGATGTTACAAGTGTTGTATAGTGCTATAAATGGCTTGATCCTCATCATTCATGTATTAGATATGTGAGCGGGGATACTTTATACAGATGAGTTTGTATAAGACTGAACCACAAAATGTTTAGTCTTGTTATATAACGTTGTTCATGACAGAGACTTTCATTTCACAAGGATGACCATAGGTAACATGACCTTAATCCTAAGTGAGTTGTGAACTCCTGCTTATGAGGGCGGTGCTTTGATTTTCATAGGTGCGAGTGGCCAAATCGTTGACTCAAACCTACCACTTTGGGGATTCGTCTGATTGAGGAGCTGGGAACTCAGCTACACAAGATGGAATTCACTCATTCCCCGAAGCAAGGGTAAGTAGATAAATTGCTCCCTTAAGGGCTGATTACAAGGCTTGAACAATGTGGCACCACTTCTTTTCATGGCTCGAGAAGTGTTTACTCATAGTGGGACTATGATGTATTGTTCATTAGAGAAATCAGTGATACTTAAGGAGTTAGATGTAATTACAGGAGCAAAACGGTAAATTGACCCAGCTGTACTTACGAGCGATTTGTGAAGGGTCATCGTACTGTTGATTGGTTATATCTAATGGACACAGAAATATATTTGTAGTGTAAAGAGTGCAACTGTTGAACTTTAGTGGAATGTCCGACAGTTAACGAATGGTGGATATCGTGATTAAAGAGTTTAGTCTGTTATTCATGTGTCGTTGGTGCTTCAAGCTACAGGTCCATAAGGTCCCCTTGGTAGCTCAATGGATTCAAGTTGAGAATTAGTTTTTGGGTTAGTTTGAAGTGTTCAAATTAACAAGAGAGAAT
>NW_024064909.1:0-3508 GCF_009727055.1 Benincasa hispida | reverse complement strand
TTTAAATTTTGTAGGTCCCTCTTTTATCTATATGAGAATGAATATCTTATGAATTTGCGAGCTCGATATCACCGCCATCCAATGTGCCAAATTTGAGGTA
This sequence comes from Benincasa hispida, assembly GCF_009727055.1. Lineage (NCBI taxonomy): Eukaryota > Viridiplantae > Streptophyta > Magnoliopsida > Cucurbitales > Cucurbitaceae > Benincasa > Benincasa hispida. Next base: position 3,408 of record NW_024064909.1, on the reverse strand, counting down.
AGTTTTCTATTTTCCTTTTTAATTTTGTCCTTTGTTTTCTATTCTTATCACACTGAGGACAATGTTAGATTTTAAGTTGAGGATGAGGTATGTATGTGTTCTAGTTGATGCCCTTGAGCATTTGAAATTGGGCTATTTTGTTTGTGTGCTTATATGCATGTTTACTCATGTGTTGTGGTTCATTATGATGACTAGTTTATGACGCATTCCCTTTAGTTTTTAATTTGTATGACATGATGTTTGATATGAATAATCATGATTTTAGCCTGTTTTTTTTAAAAAAAAAATCTTACTTCTCATGCACGATTAAGTTCTTTGTTTGTCTACATTAGATCGTGCATGCTTAAAATCATATTACTTAGCCTGTATCTTTGTTGTCACTCCGATAGGTCCCATTTATTTGAGAGTGTCTTGCATGATGGGTTGTAATGTAATACTAAAAGAGTAGAAAGAAAATGAAATCAGTTGATACATGTTTGCACTGAAAGAAAATGAATGAAAGAAAATGAATGAAAAAATAATGAACTTGTAATGTTATGCATGACTAAAGGTAGAACGAGCTACCTGGCTATGACTAGTCAAGACACTTGTGAGAAAAGAGTGAGGATAATGTTGGGCTTTATGTCCTAAAACTTGTAGTTTGTAAACAATAAAACTTATTCTGAAAATTTAATAAGTTGTTATTGAATATATGTATTGCTTATTTCGTTTTAGAAATAAATTCAATAAACTAAAAGATCCATGACTATTACATGAGTACTTAAATTTTATGTAGATACATAAAAGTAGATCAGGTTTGAGTAAATGGTCAAAATGATCTACATGATATGACATGAAGAGTGGGGTCATCGTGTGCAAATGAGTTTGTATAAGATCGGACCATGAAATCAGCCATTCTTACTTTATAACGTTGTTTACTATTTAAGGCTGACCATTTCAAAACGATGACCTAGGTAACTTGACCTTAATCCAGAGCTAACTATGAACTCCTGTTGATTCCAGATTATCCTTGGATTTTCATAGGTGAGAGTTGGCTTAACAACGCCGACTCAATAAACCTCTATTTTAGGGATAAGACCGGGTAGATAGTTGGGGACATAGGGTGCAAGATGGAACTCACTCTTACCCATTTTCAAGGATAGTAGATAGGTTGTTTCCTTAATTGCTGACTCTGGGTCTTGAACAAGGAGCCCCACCCTCTCATTGATCCGAAAGAGACTCGGTTTGTTGATTGGATCACAAACCAATTGTTCATTAGAGGATCAGTGGGACTTAAGGAACAAGAGGTAATCTCGGGGGTAAAACATACATTTAACCCAACCGTTATTACGAACAACTTATGAAGGGTTAACTTACTAATCATGTTTATATCTAATGCACATAATATATCTACAGTGAGGGGAGTGCAACTATGGGCTTTAATAGAGTGACTCATTAGTTAACGAATAAGGGTTAATTCGGTGTAAAGTGTTTGGCCAATTAATCTCGGATCCTTGGAGCCCATGATCTGTAGGTCCACAAGGTCCCCCTACTAGTTTGTAAATGGATTAGCTTTAGAGTAGTGTGATAAGTTAATTTGAAACGTTCAAATTAGAATTAAGGGAATTAGTAATTATATGTTATAATTACACATTTAATTTTGGAATTAAATGAAATTGAAGAATCAATTAATATTTAAATATGATTTAAATACTAAATTCATGAATAAGGATTAATGAAGGTGGATTTTGTGTAAAATTAATTTAATATTTGATATTAAATTAAGTAGAATTAATTAAATTATATAATTAATTATTTATTAATTTTATTAGAAAATTAATTTTTGTAAAACTAATAAATTTTTCAATTTTGAAAACAAAGTTGGTTTTGGAAATCAATTTATAAAAACAAAATTGGAAAAACTTACAATAAACACAATTTGAAAAGTTGGATTTCTCCACTAGAGAACCAAGTAGCTCACACCAATCCCACCTTCTTCTTGAGTCAATTTTCAAGCATGAGCTGCTCCTCATGCAGCTATCCAATATGCATGATAGTCTTATAATAAATAGAGGATATTGGGCTGAGAATCGAGCATGCAAATCAGAGCTTATGTATATTGCATCAGCCGGGTATTATAAGGCCAAATAAACCGGGTAGGATTCGAGTACTTAAGAGGTAGAATGGCGCGTTAGTAGTGAAATGGAGCTAAAACGGGCCAAATCAGAGCTTAATTGCATCAACCGGGTATTATAAGGCCAAATGACCAAAATACCCTATGTGCAGTGTTGCAACCCTCCATCAGCGTAGAGTTATGCTCATTGACAGAGACACCACATCGCTCGGCACATCGAAACTCTATCTCTATGCTACATTGCTACGCTAAAAGGCAGTAGTTGAAAAAAATAGGACAGTGTTGCAACGCTGCCATTAGCGTTGCAATGCTACAAGACGTTGCGGCATAAAGGGCCCGCATCGCAACGCTTTCCTTCAGCATTGTGACATTGCGCCCTGTCTATAAATAATTTGCTTCGATTTTTTGTCAAGGAGATGAGAGATGGCCGATTGTTACACTATTAGACTCGATTCCTACCATTTTGACATCGAGATTGAAGGGATATACTAGCATGCAATGGAAGCAAACATAATCAATGATCACTTTAATTACATTTAATTTGAGTTTTAAAGCATGCATTTTCAGAAAATCACAAGTGGGTTTCGGTTTCAAGTTAAACATACCTCTTGATGAATTCTTCAAATTCCAAGTTGTTCTTCACTCTCAATTCAGCTCCAAATTCCGCCGTGAACCACTAAGAGATATTTTCTACTATTTTCTCAACCTTTAATTTGAGTGGTGGAACTCGAGTTTGAGTGAATTTCGTAAAGAGAATTTGTGCGGTTTGAAGAGGAAGAAACTGAACTTAGAAAAACAACATTTTTTTTTAGTGCCTCAATCTCAAGTCCATCATCCTCATCTCAAAAAAATTTGAAGTGTTTTTATTACTCAATTGCATGCAAACTCCTTCAACATGGAATTTACTAGCAACTATTTAAATTAGGAAGGAGATGGAATATGTATATGTACCTAGGGAGCGGACACTATCCTACTAGCTTCAATAGATGGGATAACAACCCACTTTTAGATTTTAATTTGCAAATTTCTCTTTTAATTTCAAAATTTCAATTTTTTTAGTTAATTAATCTTGTAATTTAAAGTACCTTGATTTCATCCAATTCATTAATTTCTTTATATCAAAAATTCCAATTCTGCAATAATTGAATTAAAATTGGAATTTAAATATTGTGAAATATTATAATTAATCTAAACATCACTTTAATTAATTAATTAATTAAATATCAAATATAGTCAATATTTAATCACACATTATTGCAATGTAAATTGCATGTTTAAAAATATTATAAACTATC
>NW_024064908.1:0-10453 GCF_009727055.1 Benincasa hispida | reverse complement strand
GCAGATCGTGCAGTGGTCAATTCGGAGGAAGGTGCTGGCGAGGATCCTTGCACGCCCACCTCGAAATGTTTTATTGAAATCTACAATAATTTTGTGTTCTCCAAACATCTCTGCTGAAAATGGTAAGTCGAAATACAACGTTTTGTTCATATTTTCTCTCTGTGATCAGGCTAGGAAATAGGCCTTATTCGCCGTAATCAATCCCAATTCGGGCGAAAAACTCATGGTGGAGATTACTTTGTAACCTTAGGAGGTGAGATATATTATTTTCTTCAGAGATGAGTGTAGATGAATAAAATTCATCGATGAAAAAGTATTTTACCATACATAATTCATCAAGTAACATAACTTATCTGTATTGATACGTTAATCAATGGATCTGTTAACGGTAAAAATCAAAGTTATCTTTGGCCCTATTCGGCATGAGTTATCTGAAAGTTAGGATAGGATTGGATTATAACCCCTATGAACAGAACGATTCTCTCAAATGTATTGGATCATTCATAGGGTATCTAAATTATTAACAAATTGCCAAGAATATTAACCCAAAACTATTTTACTCGATCCGAAAATTTATAGTTCTTAAAAAATAAATTAAAACATATAATGTATCCAATGGTCCACCATTCTTAATGGAAAAAGATGCTATAGAGTAATCACATGGGACGGAATCGCCTTCATACGTGGCTGGGCAGGGAGGGTTTTTAATAAGGTTATGTGAGTAGGGGTCTCTGTAATCAATTGTGTCCGGAGCTTGCCCACAGATGTAAGATAGGAGTCGCCAATATGATACTTGGGGCGATGTAAAGCTAACCAAATAGCTTCGGCTCCAGAAGAAGACTGATGGGTGGATCATCTGCAGTATCACCGGTTTCATCTCGAATCTGCTTTCGTCGAGGGCAGGCCTCATGATTCCCGGAGAGAAATCATAGAGGTTTGGCGATGCATAGTCCCTAATGGGTCTATTGCGATCGTTTGCCAACAGAATCGGATTCGCCATGACATTATTATCATTTGGTGCTCCACCTCTAGGCTGCTCCCCCATCTCTTCTTTATCGGATGTGGTTGCTATTGGCAATCTCGTAGTCTCCTTCGAAATGTTCTCTCAATCTCTGGGTCATAGTTCGCTAGAGATTGAGAGTTCTGCAAAGAAATCACAAAAATTACCGTTAACAACTATTTTGCCGAAGTCCCGGCCAACGATGCCAAAAACTTGATGTGTTATTTTATTGAATGGAATTATGGATGATATGTGTTGGTGGATTGCGCTGTGCACTCAAGTTTCCCCAACGGAATTCAAGTTTAAATTCCTCTGAGTTTCCTGGTAAGTTTAATGTCGAACACAGAGACTTGTGAGAATAGATGCATTGGTGATTTTTATGAAAACTTGCGGTAACCAGTTAAATAATCAAATCGTTGGCTGTGTTGTTTGCATTGATTAAAATAAATAATGAATGCGGCAGAGTTTGAAAAGAGTTGGTAAACGGGAAATACGATGAATATGCGATGAACGGGTTGATAAAAGTTTCAGCTAACACTCCCTAGAATGCGTCCATGTTTTGTAATAATACAACATGCATAGTAAACCACCTCTCAGCGTGAATGCTATAGCTTCTAAGGCTAGAACGTATGCGATAAATATGCGATAAATCTACAGGGTTTACACATAAACCTCTATCTCTATTTATGCGATGACAACATGACATTCACATAAATATGTGACCACATAATATCATTCCCATTCTTAGGATGCATGTGATGCAAGTTGACAAATAGAGCTTATCTCTAAGTCTCTATCTTTTGTTTATGCAAGCCTAATCTTGCTCTTTCGAGTTTAGATTCTAACCTAGCTCTCTCGAGACATTAGGTTCTTTCTTTAGATTCTCTCTCGAGTAACTCTAAGGGTGTTTTGAACAGCATAATACAGAACAATCGCAAGCAATGAACTTCCTAGGTCATGTTACCTTAGATCTTCTCAACCTATTCAACTAGTTTAGCTACTCATACGTATTAAGAGAGTGAGCAGATGTAGAACTAGAACTTCCATTGAATAGATATGAGATGAAGTACAAATAACAATGCAAGTATAGTAAAAAGTCTTGTTGCAATTTCTTGCTGCCAGACGTTTACATTGTTTCTACTCGTGCTCTAAAGATATACTCGCTCTCGCGAGAGTCGGCCCACTCTCTGCTCTTATGCCCCAAGGTTCTCTCTCGAGCTGCACTAGGCGATCTCCGCCGTCACCACTCTTCTCTTGCTCCGCTGTAAAATAGAAAAGAAAACTATGAACAAAGCATTGATGAATTCATTAACTGATCAACCTCTTTTCTGAAGATTGCACTTGGTATTTATAGGGCATCAAAGGTGAAAGGCAGCTTCTTTCTTCCGGTCGTACAGATGGGACAACTTTAATTCCCAATTGACATGTCGGATGATTGTTACTAATAAAGTTGAATGTACTTTGTGACTGTTATCGACTGTCAACTTAATTTGGATCCGAAAGTCATCAGCTTTCTATCCCATCGCTCTTAATTATCCTATCACCCGGATGTGCCCACCATGTTGCGTTGACCAAGTTGCGGTGATTCTTCTTGGGCGAACGTTTACAAGCACGATCAACACAAAATCTTATGGTGAAGTTGCGCTCGACCAATGTATTCCTGTGATCGCACTCTTTGCATTGTATTAACGCATATTCTACATTAAAATGTAAAGATCAACTAATCCTAATGCGTTGGACGCATGCGACCACAATATTATAGAATTTATGCTTAATGAACGCAATTTAATATATTTCATCAATGCAATCCAACATTGTTTAAGAACTTAACACTATGATAATGTGCATTTCTGCCCATTATCACATGGCTTGTTCGAGATCACTAAGTGCGATGAACAACATACATGTTTTTATTCAGAACTAAGTCAAAGTCATGTGCAATTGGATTCATCAATGATTGCACTAGAGTTCTGTGATGCCGTAAGAGAAAAACCATCTATCAGTGTGGCACAACTGCAGTCCGACATCAAATCAAAGTTTGGATATCATGTTCCTTACCATAAGGTATGGGAGGGCAAAAGAAAAGTGTTGGCTAAAGTGTTCGGTGATTGGGATGAGTCTTACAAATTGTACCCAGATGGTTATATATGGTTAAGCAGACCAATCCCGGAACACGTGTAAAGTGGAGAGTTAAAGAAATGCTTACTGAAGGCCATGTTATCCAAACTTCTGTATTTTGGGCATTTGGTCCATGTATAGAAGATTTTAATAAATGTCGATCGATAATTCAGATAGACGGTACACACTTGTATGACAAATATAGAGGAAAATTGTTGATTGTTACATCAGTTGACTCGAACGGCCATCTTCTTCCACTTGCGTTTGCCGTTACTGATGAAGAGTCTACAGACTCATGGGGATGGCTCCTGAAATACCTGAGAGAAATTGTAACACATGAAGAGGTGTGTTTAATTTCAGATCGACATGCTGGTATAATTGCAGTAGTGAACAATCCAACAAATGGTTGGACGAGACCGAAATGTCACTATCGTTTCTGCTTATGACATATCGTCAGCAACTTCAATAAAAAGTATAAATTTAATTCATTGAAAAATTATTTTTATCGTGTCGTGTGTCAGTTTCAAATTCAAAAGTTCAATCAAACAATTGAAGATATCAAACAAATAAATCGGAGCTGTTTGAGTTTTTTTGACAACATTGGTTTAGAGCAATGGACTCAAGCACATGATAGAGGATTCAGATATGGGTGGATGATGACAAATCTATCAGAGTGCATAAATAGAGTCCTCAAAGGAGCTCGAATGTTGCTTATAAATGCTCTTGCTCAAATAACATTCTTCAAATGCGTGAACTATTTCGAGAAAAGAAGAGAAGAAATAAAGGATGCATTGGAGCGTCAAGATAAATACACCCGATATTATTATTATTTTTTTTATATATATGTTATTAACAATTTATTTCAAACATATTTTATAATACTAAGTGGAGTAAAAATCCAGACATGCACACGAGAAAATAAATAAATGGGCTACAAGATCTAGTAAACATGAAGTACAATCATACGATTGGTATGAAGGTGTGTTTCATGTGAAGACCGGACGTCATAGTCTCAATGCCAAAGGAGGAAACGTTCAAATATTGAGACTAAACAGGTCCGAGCGGTACTGTTCATGTAACAAGTGGCAAGCATTCAGCATTCCATGCTCGAATTTTATGGCCGTTTGCTCACATTTTAACATGAACTACGAAGATTTTATTGAGGACTACTATAAATTGTCAACATATGCTGAATGTTACTCTCCTCAATTTTAACTTATACCGTATGAAGATTACTGGATCACGCACCCTAATATGCCCGTCTTACATCCTGATCCATCGTTGTTGAGAAAACCTGGTAGACCGAAAAGTTCGCGTTATCACAACGAGATGGATTGGATAGAACCAGTCACTCGACAACGATGTGGATTTTGTAATAAGTTAGGCCATAATCGAAGGAACTGTCCTTCATTACTAAGACAGGCTCTAGATAGTTAGGGATTGAAAAATAAATATTTTTTTATTATATATTCATTTTATTGTATATTCAATTTTTTTTATTATAATTTATTGTATATTCAATTTTTTTATTGTAATCGATAAAGTTATACATTATTCTTTTAATTGAGAAATAAATACTTCTTTTATCATGTTTATTTAATTAAGTGTAGATACTTTTATTGTATATTCAAATTTTTTTATTATAAAGTTGTACATTATTCTTTTAATTAAATTGTACATTACTTTTTAATTAAGTTGTGCATTATTTTTTCTAATTGAGAAACAAATTATTTTTTAATTGAGAAATAAATATTTTTTTTTCTTTCAGATCATGGCTTTAAACCCGGGATCTGTTGATCCCGATGTTTTGTACGACCAGTCCATTCGTCGATCATCTGTTGTATGACGAGATCGTACTACTGGAGAAATATCTTGCAGGCGTCGAGAGGCAGTTCTCCAGCACAATATCCCGCTCCACCCTCGAATACTACCGCTATTGCACACATTTGGATTCTATGGGGTTGCCAGATTCGGATTTATTTAGTTGGACTAGCATCTGATCACAGGCTTGGTCGAGAGATGGAGGCCCGAGACGCATACATTTCATATGTCTGTTGGAGAGTGCATTATCACTCTACAAGACATAGTAGTGTTGTTAGGGTTACCTGTTGACGGTGAGCCAGTCATCGGAGTGATGTACGATGACTGGTCACAAGTTTGTCAATTGTACCTCGGTGCGGCCCCACCTGCCGACAAGATTAAAGGATCGAGGTTAAGTTTGATATGGTTAGGAACACAATTTTATGAGCTCACAGATGATGTAGACGAGGAAACCGTCATAAGTTATGCTCGAGCATATATACTACAAATGATGGATGGAAATCTGTTTTCAGATAAATCAAATCATTTTGTTCACTTGATGTTCCTGCCACTATTAGCTAACCTCCATGATGTGGTGCGGTATTTGTGGGGTGGAGCATGTTTGGCATGGTTGTATAGATAACTATGCAAAGCAACAAGACCTGAGGTTCGAGAGATAGCTGGGCCTCTCATACTTTTGCAACTATGGGCTTGGGAGCGATTTCCAACAATGGTTCCACAGCTACAACATGTTAATGACGCTCAGTTAGTTGGACAAGCCTACGGTTCTCAGTATGTTGTTTTATATTCAATTTAATTTTTATATCACTGATCTAGTTAATTTAGATTCTAAATTATCAATTTAAAAATTTAGGTGGAGAGACAAATTTTGTGTGACTAGGACAGCCACACATGTAGTCAGCCAATATAGATACATGTTTGATCTGCTTCAACCTGACCAGGTACATTACACTGAATCTAATTGATTATTTTATACACATTTTTATTGTATTTGTCTTTAATATTCTCTAATATAATATTTTTTGTTTCAAGTTATTTGGGAGCCGTACAAAATTATTATGTATACTTTGCCTAATTTTTGTACAAATAGTCAAAACATATGGCGGACAATGAATCCTCTCATATGTTTTCACATTGGTGAGTGGTATCTTCCTGACAAAGTGATGAGACAATTCGATTTTCAGCAGGATGTCCCATCGCCTTGTAATACTGAACCCGTACCGTATGATATTGACTTAAGAACTGAAGATTGGTCTAAAAAAGTTGCACATTTGATAGTGTTATGGCACTATCGTGGAAGGTTTATTGTAGTGGAGGTTTCTCTTGAACAATTTGATAGGGATGTCACTCAAGAATATATTCATTGGTATAATAATATCACAAGGCGCTACGTCACTCGTCCGGGAGCAGCTGTAGGTCATCTGGTAAATGAATGAGTATTATCTAATTATTTTTAATTTAAATTTATTTTACATATTATCTAATTTTTTTGTAATTCACAAAGATCGAACAACAGTAGACTCCGTGAGGTTGTGAATGATCCGAACCAGGTTCTTGCTATATGTAGTGACAAACAAAACTATATGGAGGAAATACATTATATGTACGATATACCTATTGTTTCTCCACTAGCTCCTAGATGTAGAGGACCTGTTCAAGAAGAGGATGAGGTTGCCCATAATGTGGAAGAGTTGCCCACTATGATGCAGACGCAGAGTCAAACTGATTATGTTAATCCGATGATGATGATGCCAGCATTTGGTTCAAGATATTATGACTCAGAGGCTGGTCCTTCATCTGCATACGTGCATGGACATGGCCGGGGACGTGGAGAGCATAATGAATATTTATATTATGAAGCACCTATAGAGGCACTAGAGCAACATCAAGAAGAACCCGAGCAACCTCAAGTTTGAAGTCGACGACGACAACTAGTTTGAAATTGACAACTCAAACCTATAGGTAACATGACCTCAATCTGAGTGAGTTGGGAACTCCTGCCATTGAGGGCGGTTCTTTGATTTGCATGGGTGCGAGTGGCAAGAACGTCGACTCAAACCTACCATTTTGAGGATTCGTCTGATTTGAGAGCTGGGAACTCAGCTACACAAGATGGAATTCACTCCTTCCCCGAGTTAGAGGTAAGTAGATAGATAGCTCTTTTAAGGGCTGATTCTAGGGCTTGAATGATGTGGCGCCACACACCTTCTCATGGCCTGAGATGTGTTCACACATAGTAGGACTATGTTGTATTGTTCATTAAAGGGATCAGCGGTACTTAAGGAGGAAGATGTAATTACAGGTGAAAAATGATAAATTGGCATGTTGTAATTACGACCATTTGTGAAGGATCATCGTACTTATGATTGGTTATATCCAATGGACATAAAAATATATCTATGGCAAGAAAAGTTCAACTGTCGGTCTTTAATGGAATGTCTGGCAGTTAACGGATGGTGGATATCGTGACTAAAGAGTTTAGTCAGCTATTCACACACCGTTGGAGCTTCGAGCCATAGGTCCATAAGATCCTCTTAGTAGCTTGGATACATGTTAAGAGTCAGTTTTTGGGTCAATTTGAAATGTTCAAATTGACAAGAGGGAATTCGATTATGTATGATATAATTGAATGAATTAATTAAATATGATATAATTAATTTTATGTATGAGATACATTAATTTGGAGGAAACTAGATATAAATATGATTCATATCTAGTAGAGGAAAAAAATATTATAATTAATATTTGATATTAATTTATAAGTTATGAATGTGATAAGATCACAATAATTAGACGGTTATAAAGGAAATGGGAAGGCGTCTCTTTGTTAAAATAACGTATGAGTGCATTATAAATAGCAGACGGTGTGTTGATCTCGGTGTGCGCGGATATTGTGAAGAAGATAGTGTCATCGTTTAGAAAATCAGTGTTTATACGATAGAACTGAACGATTGCTTACATATACGATATTGCTAAGCGATCGCATATCGATTACACCGTCGCGCGCTATTATCTAAACGATCGTTTACCTTTTTACTAAGCGATCGCTTAACTCCCAGTATTTACTAAACGATCGCATAGACGATCGCGTAGTTTTTCCTATGCGATCATATTGGACGATCGATCACCCTTTTCCTACATGATCATTTAGACGATCATTTACCTTTTCCTACACGATCGTATAGATTGTTTACTTTTACTACACGATCGTATACTTCACCTAAACGATCAAGCATCCTGTCTATGCGATACACGACCTCTTCTCCCACTTGCTTGATTGTTGTGTACGGTCGTTCTTTCTCATTCACTCTACCAAATCCGAACAAAGTCCATACTTTAGATTCTCACTCCAAGAATACTGAGGGCTCTAAGTGGTGTTGTCTTCTCCAATTCCTTCTGTTCGAGTGATGACTGTTCGAGGTAGACGGTTGGGCTTGAAACTCTAGAAATCTTCATCTGTATGATTTCTTGATCCCTTTAGCATTATGAAAGTATGTTTGAATGTATATGTGGTAATTCTGTTACAATGAATTGGAAAGATCTGCTTCCGCTCGTAGGTACTTTTGAATAAGAGTTTCTTCACAAGTTTCATAAATTATCTAATTATCAAGCCTAATCAAATGTTTGAAAAAGCCAAACAAACTCCCTAAGGAAAACCAACACGAATGTCGATTCCTAAATTAACTAAGTGTTGTCACGCTAGCCTACTTAGCTAATCGCATTGAGCACTTAGATGGATTATAACATTAGATTAAATTGGCCAAATATAACCTAAAGCATTTTCATGCCTTAGGTTTTGTTATCTTTCGTTGCTGGGTGATCCTAGAAAAGCCTAGAAAAGCTAACAATCAAAATCATAACTATAACTAAAACCTATTGCTACTAAAATTAAGCATGTTATTGATTACGACTACCTACAACATGCATAGCGTGGGACGAACGAACATACAAGTATTTACGATCTAGTTGTCAATTAAATCTTCAAGCATGCTCATCCTAGAAATCAAATTAAGGAATAGAAAACAAACATAACAGAGAACTCAAGTACATTATAAGAAAAATCTCATTAAACCATAAATAGTGTCCAACAAACCTCAAAACGACGTTTGAGCCTTTAGCCATTCATCAATAAATGAATCTTTGTTGTGTTTTAGGTCCTAAAACTCGCAATTTGTAAAGTTGAACATATTCTATTATCAATAAACGATGTTATTCAATATTTCTTTAATAAAGGTATTGAATCTATTAATTGCATTCATAAGGTCTAAATCCAATAAACTATGATCTATGGCTATTACCTGAATACTTGAACGTAGAGATATAAAGATGGATAGAGTTCAAGTAAATAACCAAAACAGTCTATAGATGATTAAGGTTGGGTACCTTATTTTGGTAACACTCTTGGATGCGACATACTCTGTAGCTATTACAAGTTGTTGTAAAGATATTACAAACAAAGTGATCCAGATTCATTCATGTAATGACATGGGGAGTGAGGGTGTCCTATGCAATGAGTTTGCATAAGATCGGTCCAAGAAATAAGTCACTCTTACCTTTTACAGTTGTTTACTGTTTAAGACTAACTATTTCGCTTAGATGACCTAGGTAACTCGATCTTAATCCTGAGCTAACTATGAACTTCTATTTATTCGGGATTATCCTTATATTTTCATAGGTAAGGTTGGCTCAAAAACCTCAGCTTAATAAGCCTCCCATTTCAGGGGTAAGACTGGGTAGATAGTTGGGGACATAGGGTGTAAGACGGAATTCACGCCTATCCGAATTAGGGATAAGAGAAAGGTTGTTCTCTTAAGTACTGTATCCAGGTCTTGAACAAAGGGTCCCACTCTCTCACTAGCCCGAGATGGATCTGGTTTAGTGATTGGATCATAAACTAATTGTTCATTGGAGGATAAATTGGAACTTAAGAAACAAGACATAATATAGAGGGTAAAACAACACATTGACCCAATCGGTATTACGAACAATCTGTGAAGAGTCAACTTATTAGTTATGGTTAAATCATGTGAACACAAGTATATCTACAGTGAGGAGAGTGTAACTATCAAACTATAGTGGTGCGACTCGATAGTTAACGGATACTGACTAATTTGGTCCAAAGAGTTTAGCCAATTAATCTTAATCGATGGACTCATGATCTGTAGGTCCATAAGGTCTTTCTACTAGCTCGTAAAACAAATTTAGTGAATTTGGAATGACATCAATTTGAATTCTTCAAATTGAATTTCAATTTGAAAATGTTCAAATTGAAATTAGGGTTTTTGAGTTTGAATAAGTTCAAATTAAAATTAGGGTTTGCATAATTATATTCAATATAATTAAAGTTTATTTTTTTTGAAGTTAAACGAAATTGGAGAGTTTATAATATTTAAATATTGATTTAAATATCAATTACATGAATAGGATTCATGTTTAAAATTTAGTGTGTGATTAATTTGATATTTGATATTAAATTAATTAATTAATTAAATATGTTTAATTAATTATAAATTA
>NW_024064907.1:0-39277 GCF_009727055.1 Benincasa hispida | reverse complement strand
ATTTGATATTAAATTAATTAATTAATTAAATATGTTTAATTAATTATAAATTAAAATTAATTCCAATTTTAATTTAATTTGAGAAATTGGATTTTTATTTAATCAAATCACGAATTGATTAACCCAGGTTTTAATTTAGAATTAATTAAAATAAATTGGTTTTCTGGTTCAGTTTCTTATTCCTCTTAAAACCCACAAATTCTCTTTTACCAAATTCACTCAAATTCGAGTTCCGCCACTCAAATTTAAGGTTGAGAATAGTAAAGAAGATCTCTTGATGGTTACGGTTGATTTGGAGCTGACTTGGAGTGAAGAACAGCTTGGAATTTGAAGAATTCATCAAGAGGTTTGTGACTTGAAACCCACTTGTGATTTTTTGAAAATGCATACTTTAAAACTCAAATTAAATATAAATAAAGTGCTTATTGATTATGTTTGCTTCTGTTGCATGCTAGTATATCTCTTCAATTGATATCAGAGCATGATTTAAGCACTCAATTAGTGTTAATTTGAGTTTTGGTGGGTGAATTTTTGAAGATCCTTGTTTTGACTGATATGGATGGTTTTTTCAGTTTTGGCATTAGATTCCTCTTTGATTTCGATGTTAAATTTGTTATTGGCTCTTGATTGATGAGCTTAAATGTGTGCTCTAGAGTTTGTAATTTATTTGGAGTCATTAGATTCATTGATGGATGGATGGTTGGTCGCAGCGTTGCAATGTTGTTCTTGGGGAAGACCAAAGTGTTGCAACGCTGGGTTGAGCGTTGCAACGCTGTTCATACTAGCTGTACAATGCGTGGTTCAGAGCGATTCTCGTGGAAGACTCATGGTTCGACTGGTTCAGCTTGGTTTCAGTCCGGTTCATTCCTATTTGGACCGGTTCAACACATTTTGATGCTTTGGAGGTTCGATTCAAGCAGTTTGGGTCCGGTTCAGGTCTATTCGAGCGATTCTACACCAAATTGAAGCTGTTTTGGACCTGTTTTTGTAATAATTTAGTTATTATAGCTGCTTAGGATGCCAAGTTAAACCTATCAGTGTTTATTTAAATAATTATGCATGTGATGTATGTTGAATTTAAATTTAAACATGATTGTGCATATAGTATGACATTTAGATTTAAAATCCCACTATAGGAAGCATGTTACATGCATTGAGTATATGTCATAAATTGTTATAATGTATAGAATACATGTTTAGGGTTTCTGTTTTTATTATAATTTTTATATTAAATTAAATGCCTTTGATCATGTTGTAGATGTATAAGCATGTCTAAAGTTCTATAAGTTGTTAGAAAATTGAATTAGACATTAAAATCCATAATAAAGATAAGTTGCATGCTCACGTAAGTTAATCACCGTTTTAAATAAGTTAAAATAGGCCGATATCTTGTAAAACATTGTTACAAACTCCACTGGTATATAATCGTGTTTATGGCTAGGGGTACTTCAGTTGACGGTCTACGGAACACCTCGCACCTAGGGATTATGGTCGAAAAATTTAGTGTTGTTAACCGATTTTATAAGCGTAAGTGAGCGGTGTAAGGTAATAAAATGGTTCATCACCTAGAGATTGTAGGTTAAACTCCAATTATAAGCTCTATACTTGGATAAAACCACTTAGACTTAGGGTTGTTTTAATTAGCAGGAAAAAAACCTAAGTATATTTTTACCCAAGTAGTAGAACACTTCAGTGGGAGTTTAATAACTTATATGATAAAGTTATTAGAACACTTCAATGAGAGATTAATAACATATACGATACGTTATTTTTAGCTCTCACATTCCTAAGAGTTCACAATCAAGATTTAAGCAGTACTTCGTGTCGACTATAACTCGACTGCTCCATTTGGAAAGTATTTGCATGACCATGGATTCAGATGAATAAGGGGAAGTCGTTCAAATATAAAAATCAAGTATATGATACATTTAATTTCAAATTTCACGTCCCTACAAAATTCACACCGTGAGATCCATACAACGCTTCGTGTCGATTATACCTTTACTGCTTCATTCAGATAGTGTTTGCATGAGTCAAGAGCAAGGTGAATGGGGAAAGTAGTTCATAGTAAGTGGGTGAAGGATTTGTGTCAACATGTCCTGCAGTCTGTTCCGTTAGTTTGGACCGTGAGATTCCTATGTTGCGCCTTTTGGTTTGCTTTAGGCAGCCTTTGCTAGTCGTTTAAACGATGACTATCCCCTCGGAGGGCTGTAACATAAGTTTCAGAATAACTCAAACTCCAGAAATGAATAGGATTTCTTAGGTCCATTCCCGACCTTGATTCTCCATTTCGGTAGCATAGTTGGGGTCGACATCTGACGTCTAAAAATGGAGGGTTACACTTACAGAATTACTAAAGTGTTAATAATTTCTGACCGAAAACGGTAACTAAACGACTATAGGAATAAGAGTTATTATGGAGATAGTGTTTGGTCAAAATTGTTTGCTTTAGTGAAGGAGTATCTGACTGCCCCTCGGTAGCACGTATTCTGACTCACTATAGTATTGTTGCAAATAAATAATGGTTATGGGTACATTATTACTAGTTTTGCTAAACTTGTTTTTGGATTTAGCCGCAATTTTCTAATTAGAATTTGTTTAAAATTTTCAGCATGTCGAATTCTTATATAATACTCACTTCCGAATTAGTTAACGATAAAATCGAATCAAAATACAAATTACTAGTGGTTAATGGTTCTAAAAGGGTTTTAACAGAGGATTGTCCTTGATCTCCCAATTCATCTAAAGTTTTGAACTATATAGATGAGAATGCAAAATTCGAAAAAATAGATGAATATGACTTATTTGTTATCGAAGCATGTTTAGTAGAAAACGATAAAACCTGGATAACTGATTCAGGTGCCGCTAATCATGTCTGTACTTTCTCATAGGAAACAAGTTCTTGGAGACAATTGACAGAAGGCGAAACAATCTTTAAGGTAGGGATTAAGGAGGTTGTATCAACTAAAACAGTGGGAGATATGAAGTTATTTATAGAAGATCGATACATTTTCCTTAAAAATGTTTATTACATTCTTTCTATGAAAAGGAATATGATATCTGTCTCTTTTTTGCTGGAACAAAATTATAAAGTTTCTTTCGAAAATGATGAAGTGTTTATTACTTCGAAGAATATTAAAATTTATTCTGCAAAATTAGAAAATAACTTGTATTTGTTAAAACCAACTGAGGTAAAGGTCGTTTTAAACATAGAGATGTTTAAAATAGCTGAAACTCATAATAAAAAAAAGCAAAGTTTCTCCAAATGCCTAACTTTGGCACTTGGGACTGGGTCACATAAATCTCAACAGGATTGAGAGATTGGTTAAGAACGGTCATCTAAATAAGTTAGAAGACAGTTCATTACCGCCTTGTGAATCCTTTCTTGAGGGTAAAATGACTAAAAGATCTTTTTCTGAAAAAGTTCTTAGAGCCAAAGAACCCTTAAAGCTGGTACATTCAGACCTTTGTGGTCCTATGAATGTGAGAGCTAGAGAAGGGTATGAATATTTCATCAGCTTTGTTGATGACTATTCTGGGTATAGGCATATTTACTTGATACATAAAAAAATCCGAAACATTTGAAAAGTTCAAAGAGTATAAAGTTGAGGTTGAGAACCAATTAGGTAAAAAGCTTAAAACACTTCGATCAGATCGAGGTGGTGAATATGTGGACTTGGAATTCCAAAGCTATTTGATAGAACATGGAGTCCAGTCTCAACTCTCAGCCCCTGGCACACCTCAATAAAATGGTGTGAAAGAAGGAGAAATATAACCTTATTGGACATGGTTCATTCCATGATGAGTTATGCCCAGTTACCAAGTTCTTTTTGGGGTTATGCAATTTAGACTGCAATATATATTTTGAATATGGTTCCCTCAAAAAGTGTTTCTGAAACACCTTACGAGCTCTGGAGAGGACGTAAAGGAAATTTACGTCACTTCGTATTTGGGGTTGCCCAACACATGTGTTGGTGCAAAATCTTAAACAGTTGGAACGCCGTTCAAAAGTATGCCTATTTGTAGGCCACCAAAAATAAACTAAAAGTGGTTTCTTTTACAATCCTCAGGAAGACAAGGTATTTGTATCGAAAAATGCAACCTTCTTGGAGGAAGACCACATGAAGAATCATCAACCTCGTTGTAATCTAGTAACAGATGAGATGCTTAGAGAAACGACAAATACATCAACCAGAGTTGTTGACAGAGCAGGTCCATCAACAAGAGCTATTGATGAAACTGGTATTTTACATCATTCTCAAGAGTTGAGAATGCCTCATCGTAATGGGAGGGTTGTGCAACAGTCTGATCGGTATATGGGTTTAATTGAAACTCAAGTCATCTTACCAAACGATGGCCTAGAGGATCCATTGACTTTCAAACAAGCAATGAATGATGTGGATAAAAACCAATTGATTCAAGCTATGGACCTTGAAATGAAATCTATATATTTTAATTCTGTCTGGGATCTTGTAGATCAACCTAAAGGAGTAAAACCCATCGGTTGAAAATGGATCTACAAGGGAAAAAGAGACCAAGCTGGTAAGGTGCAGACCTACAAAGCTAGACTTGTGGCAAAAGAGTTTACCCAAAGAGAGGAGGTAGATTATGAAGAAACCTTCTCTCCGATTGCCATGAAAAAGTCAGCTAGAATACTCTTGTCTATAGCTACATTTTATGATTATGAAATATGACAAATGGATGTCAAGCAGACCTTTCTGAATGTTTATCTTGAACAGAGTATCTATATGTCTCAATTAGAAGGGTTTATTGAATAGGGTCAAGAGGAAAAAGTTTGCAAGTTGAAACAAGCATTTAGATCCTGGAATATGAGATTTCACACTGCGATCAAATCTTATGACTTTGAATAAAATGTTGACGAACCTTGTGTTTACAAGAAAATCATTAACAAATCTGTCGCTTTTCTGGTGTTGTATGTTGATGATATTCTACTCATTGGGAATGAAGTAGAATTTCTAGCTGACGTTAAGAGATGGTTGGATATGCAATTCCAAATGAAAGATTTGGTAGAAGCACAATATTTTCATGGGATCCAAATAGTTTGGAATCGCAAGAACAAAATATTAGCACTATCCCAGGCATCTTATATAGACAAGATGTTGTCTAAATGTAAAATGCAAAATTCCAAGAAAGGAACGTTGCCTTTCAGACATAGAGTTCACCTGTCTAAGGAACAAAGTCCTAAGACACCTTAAGAGGTTGAGGATATGAAACGAATTCCATTTGCATCAGTGGTAGGGAGCTTAATGTATGTCATGTTGTGTACACGTCCCGATATATGCTATGCAATTGGAATAGTCAACAGATTTCAGTCCAATCTTGGATATCATCATTGGACTGTCATTAAGAACATTCTCAAGTATCTTCGAAAAATGAGAAATTATATGCTTGTTTATGGTGCTAAGGATCTGATCCTTACTAGATACACTGATTCTTTTTTCCAAACTGATGTAGATTCAAGGAAATCAACTTCGGGGTCAGTATTCACTCTAAATGGAAGAGCAATTTTGTGGAGAAGCATCAAGCAAAGTTGTATTGCTGACTTCATAATAGAAGCTGAGTATGTAGCTGCAAGTGAAGCAACAAAGGAAGCAGTATGGCTCAGAAAGTTCCTGACTGATGGAAGTAGTTCCTAATATGCACTTGCCTGTCACCTTCTATTGTGACAATAGTGGAGCAGTTACAAATTCAAAGGAACCTTAAACCCATAAACGAGAAAAACACATCAAGTGGAAGTACCATCTCATCAAGAAGATTGTACACAGAGGAGACGTGATCATCATGCAGATAGCCTCACAAGACAACTTAGTCGATCTATTTACAAAGGCCCTTTGGCAAAAGTGTTCGAGGGTCACGTAGTAGGACTAGGTCTACGAGATATTTATCATTAGGGCAAGTGGGAGAATATATGGGTATTTAATGCCCTAATTTATTGTATTTATAGTTTTTGTTCTCTCAGTATAACTCAACATTGTATATATTTATATATATTGATCAACTGGAGTTTTAGTCCAAGTGGGAGTATTTTTAGGTTTTATGTCATAAAACTCGCAGTTTGTAAAGTTAAACATATTCTATTATCAATAAAAGATGTTAGTCAACATTTCTTCAATAAAGGTATTGAATCTATTAATTGCATTCATAGAGTCTAAATCCAATAACTAAGATTCATGGCTATTACATGAATACTTGAACTTTATGTAGAGACATAAAGATGGATCAAGTTCGAGTAAATAGAAAAAACGATCTATAGTACATGATTAAGATTGGGTACCTTGTTCTGGTAACACTCTTGGATGTGGCCTAGTCTGTCGCAGTTACAAGTTGTTGTAAAGATACTACAAATGAAGTGATCCAAATTCGTTCATATAATGAAATAAAGAGTCGAGGCGTCTTATGCAATGAGTAGGCATAAGATCGGTCCAAGAAATAAGTCACTCTTACCTTTTAATGGTGTTTACTATTTAAGACTGACTATTTCGCTTAGATGACATAGGTAACTCGATCTTAATCCTGAGCTAACTATGAACTCCTGTTTATTCGGGATTATCCTTAGATTTTCATAGGTGAGGGTTAGTTTAACAGCATCGGCTCAATAAGCCTTCCACTTCAAGGATAAGACTGGGTACATAGTTGGGGACATAGGGTGCAAGATGGAATTCACATCTACCCCATTTAGGGATAAGAGAAAGGTTGTTCTCTTAAGTAGTATATCAAGGTCTTGAACAAGGGATCTCATCCTCTCACTAGCCGGAGAGGGATCCGGTTTAGTGATTGGATCATCAACTAATTGTTCATTAAAGGATCAGTTGGAACTTAAGGAACAAGACAGAATATCGAGGCTAAAACAATACATTGACCCAGCCGGTTTTACGAACAACCTGTCAAGGGCCGTCTTACTACTTATGGTTAAATCATGTGGACACAAATATATCTACAGTGAGAAGAGTGCAACTATCAAGCTATAGTGGTGTGACTCGATAGTTAACGGATACTGATTAATTCGGTCCAAAGAGTTTAGCCAATTAATCTTAATCGTTGGAACTCATGATCTGTAGGTCCATAAGATCCCTCTACTAGCTCGTAAAACATGAACGCCTTGAATTATTAAATTGAGTGAATTTGGATGACATCAATTTGAATCGTTCAAATTGAATTTCAATTTGAAAATGTTCAAATTGAAATTAGGGCTTTTGAGTTTGAATAAGTTCAAATTCAAATTAGGGTTTCCATAATTATATCCAATATAATTAAAGTTTAATTTTTTGAAATTAAACAAAATTTGATAGTTTATAATATTTAAATATCAATTACATGAATAATGTGTGATTAATTTGATATTTGATATTTAATTAATTAATTAATTAAATATGTTTAATTAATTATAAATTCAAATTAATTCCAATTTTAATTCAAATTGAGAAATTGGATTTTGATATAAAGAAATTATGAATTGATGAAATCAGGTTTTAATTCAGAATTAATTAAAATAAATTGAAATTTTGAAATAAAAGAGAAATTTGCAAATTAAATCTAAAAGTGGGTTTATCCCATCTTTGAAGCTAGTAGGAGGTGTCCCTCCCTAGTACATATACATATCCATCTTCCAATTTAAAGTAGTTGCTAGTTAATTCCATTGTTGAAGGAGTTTGCATGCAATTGAGTAATAAAAACACTTCAAATTTGCTGAGATGAGGATGATGGATTGAGATTGAGCACTAAAAAATTTGTTTTCTAGTTCAGTTTCTTTTTCCTCTTCAAACCCACAAATTCTCTTACCAAATTCACTCAAACTCGAGTTCCACCACTCAAATTAAAGGTTGAAAATAGTAGAAAATATCTCTTAGTGGTTCACGGCGGATTTGGAGCTGAATTGGAGTGAAGAACAACTTGGAATTTGAAGAATTCATCAAGAGGTATGTAACTTGAAACCCACTTGTGATTTTCTGAAAATGCATGCTTTAAAACTCAAATTAAATGTAATTAAAGTGATCATTGATTATGTTTGCTTCCATTGCATGCTATATATCCTTCAATCTCGATGTCAAAATGGTAGGAATCGAGTCTAATAGTGTAACAATCGGCCATCTCTCATCTCCTTGACAAAAAATCGAAGCAAATTATTTATAGACAGGGCGCAATGTCACAATGCTGAAGAAAGCGTTGCGATGCGGGCCCTTTATAGCCGCAACGTCTTGTAGCATTGCAACGCTAATGCGCAGCGTTGCAACACTGTCCTATTTTTTTCAACTACAATGCCTTTTAGCGTAGCAAATGTAGCATAGAGATAGAGTTTCGATGTGCGAGCGATGTGGTGTCTCTGTCAATGAGCATAACTCTACGCTGATGGAGGGTTGCAACACATGCACATAGGGTATTTTGGTCATTTGGCCTTATAATACCCGGTTGATGCAATTAAGCTCTGATTTGGCCCGTTTTAAGCTCGCATTTCACTTACTAACGCGCCATTCTTACCTCTTAAGTACTCGAATCCTACCCGGTTTATTTGGCCTTATAATACCCGGCTGATGCAATATACATAAGCTCTGATTTGCATGCTCGATTCTCAGCCCAATATCCTCTATTTATTATAAGACTATCATGCATATTGGATAGCTGCATGAGGAGCAGCTCATGCTTGAAAATGACTCAAGAAGAAGGTGGGATTGGTGTGAGCTACTTGGTTCTCTAGTGGAGAAATCCAACTTTTCAAATTGTGTTTATTGTAAGTTTTCCAATTTTGTTTTTATAAATTGATTTCAAAAACCAACTTTGTTTTCAAAATTGAAAAATTTATTAGTTTTACAAAAAATTAATTTTTCTAATAAAATTAATAAATAATTAATTATATAATTTAATTAATTCTACTTAATTTAATATCAAATATTAAATTAATTTACACAAAATCCACTTCATTAATCCTTATTCATGAATTTAGTATTTAATCATATTTAAATATTAATTGATTTTCAATTTCATTTAATTCCAAATTAAATGTGTAATTATAACATATAATTACTAATTCCCTTAATTCTAATTTGAACGTTTCAAATTAACTTATCACACTACTCTAAAAGCTAATCCATTTACAAAACTAGTAGGGGGACCTTGTGGACCTACAGATCATGGGCTCCAAGGATCCGAGATTAATTGGCCAACACTTTACCACGAATTAACCCTTATTCGTTAACTAATGAGTCACTCTATTAAGCCCATAGTTGCACTCCCCTCACTGTAGATATATTATGTGCATTAGATATAAACATGATTAGTAAGTTAACCCTTCATAAGTTGTTCGAATAACGGTTGGGTTAAATGTATGTTTACCCCCGAGATTACCTCTTGTTCCTTAAGTCCCACTGATCCTCTAATGAACAATTGGTTTGTGATCAATCAACAAACCGAGTCTCTTTCGGATCAATGAGAGGGTGGGGCTCCTTGTTCAAGACCAGATGCAGCAATTAAGGAAACAACCTATCTACTATCCTTGAAAATGGGTAAGAGTGATTCCATCTTGCACCCTATGTCCCCAACTATCTACCCGGTCTTATCCTAAAATAGAGTTTATTGAGTCGGCGTTGTTAAGCCAACTCTCACCTATGAAAATCCAAGGATAATCTGGAATCAACAGGAGTTCATTAGTTAGCTCTGGATTAAGGTCAAGTTACCTAGGTCATCGTTTTGAAATGGTCAGCCTTAAATAGTAAACAACGTTATAAAGTAAGAATGGGCTGATTTCATGGTCCGATCTTATACAAACTCATTTGCACACGATGACCCCACTCTTCATGTCATATCATGTAGATCATTTTGACCATTTACTAAACCTGATCTACTTTTATGTATCTACATAAAATTTAAGTACTCATGTAATAGTCATTGATCTTTTAGTTTATTATTGAATTTATTTCTAAAACGAAATAAGCAATACATATATTCAATAACAACTTATTAAATTTTCAGAATAAGTTTTATTGTTTACAAACTACAAGTTTTAGGACATAAAGCCCAACATTATCCTCACTCTTTTCTCACAAGTGTCTTGACTAGTCATAGCCAGGTAGCTTCGTTCTACCTTTAGTCATGCATAACATTACAATTCATTATTTTTTCATTCATTTTCTTTCATTTTCATTCTTTCAGTGCAAACATGTATCAACTGATTTCATTTTCTTTCTACTCTTTTAGTATTACATTACAACCCATCATGCAAGACACTCTCAAATAAATGGGACCTATCGGAGTGACAACAAAGATACAGGCTAAATTAATAGATTTTAAGCATGCACGATCTAATGTAGACAAACAAAGAACTTAATCGTGCATGAGAAGTAAGATTTTTTTTTAAAAAAAACAGGCTAAAATCATGATTATTCATATCAAACATCATGTCATACAAATAAAAACTAAAGGGAATGCGTCATAAACTAGTCATCATAATGAACCACAACACATGAGTAAACATGCATATAAGCACACAAACAAAATAGCCCAATTTCAAATGCTCAAGGGCATCAACTAGAACACATACATACCTCATCCTCAACTTAAAATCTAACATTGTCCTCAGTGTGATAAGAATAGAAAACAAAGGACAAAATTAAAAAGGAAAATAGAAAACTTACCTCAAATTTGGCACATTGGATGGCGGTGATATCGAGCTCGCAAATTCATATAGATATTCATTCTCATATAGATAAAAGAGGGACCTACAAAATTAAAAAAAAAAAAAAAAAAAGGCTAAGCTAAAAAGCAATTAAAAGAAAAGAACAATA
The DNA here is from genome assembly GCF_009727055.1 of Benincasa hispida. Classification (NCBI taxonomy): domain Eukaryota; kingdom Viridiplantae; phylum Streptophyta; class Magnoliopsida; order Cucurbitales; family Cucurbitaceae; genus Benincasa; species Benincasa hispida. The sequence goes on along the minus strand of NW_024064907.1, from coordinate 28,481 downwards.
AAAAATTTATCGCCTAGTTGCCTCCAGGAAGAGCAAATTTTCAAGTCGTTTGCTAGACATTGTTTTCCTATGAGGGTACATAAAAATTCTAATATTTCTCTAGCCTTTTCTTCTTTGAATCCACATAGATGCTTAAAGAAAGCAAGCTTTTGAAGCGTTCGAGGGCTTTAAAGACATAAATATTTTTTAATTTTTGTGTTTCTGGAAAAATAAAGACAGACTCGACTGACTCAATTGAAAATAAAGACTCAATGGACTTGTGCAGATGAGATGAGCAATACTAAAAAAAATAAAAGAGATACCAGAGGAAAGAATAGAATGAGGCATTGCAACCTTTAACTCTATCACTTGGGGCTCCTTGAGATGAAGCTCGGACTCATACTTAACTTCACATATTTGTTCAGGACATGGCGGAAGATATGCAACCTCATTATCACTTGATGAATAAAATCCTCAAGGAACTCATCTTCAGTGGCACAGACGATGGTTAGCTCTGATTGACTCTCTAGTGTTGGCAGGAAATCTGTAAGCTAGACGATTGGGTCATCCAGCCCTTGCATAGGGGCCTGGGCCTCTAGGTGAGACACAAGGGATTCCTGCAGACAATGAGAAGAACAATTAATGAGATAAAAAATTATAAAATTTTCAAACATTTTCAAAAATTTTCTAAGTTTCCATTGAATATAACCAATCAACAGTGCATTGACCATTCAAAAATTGCTCGTCAGTACAATTGGGCCAAAATTATCGTTTTGCCCTTATGATTACATCTAACTCTTTAAGTACCACTGATCCCTCTAATAAACAATAAGCCATAGTCCAACTATGACCAAACCCCTCTCGGGCCAGGAGGGGATGTGGTGTCACATTGTTCAAGCCTCCAAATCAGTCTATAAGGGAACAATTTCTCTACTTACTCTAACTATAGAGAATGAGTGAATTCCTTATTGTAAGCTGTGTTTCCAGCTCCCCAATCAGACAAATCCTCAAAATTGTAGGCATATTAAGTCGGCGACACTAGCCACTATCACCTATATAGATCAAAGGACTGCCTTCATAGGCAACATATCAAGCCACCAATAGTCATCCTGGTGAAATGTAAGTCTTTTCTATCAACGGTGTTATATAGTGAGATTAGTCATTTCGTGGTTCGATCTTATAGTAACTCTTTGTGTAGAACACCTCGCTCTCATGTCTCCACATGAATGATCAGGATCATTTGTAGCACTTTACAACAATTGTAATATCTACAAAACAGGTCATATTCATAGTATCACTAGGATAAGGTACTCAACCTTATCCATTTGCTACAGACCGTTTAGATTATCTCTTAAACATATTCCACCTGTATGTCTCCACATACATGTTTAAGTTACAGAAGATAACCTTGGATCTTAGTTGATTGATTTTGTGGGTTAATGCTACTAAATGTCAAATAAAATACTACTTATTTTATTAATTAAATAATTTTTTTGTACATTACAATTACAAGCTATAGAACACACGAGATTTAGGGCATCAACCCCAACAATCTCTCTCTTTTCCTAAAGCTAGTGAGGTGTACATCATAAAAGTACTCAAACTAATATAAAAAGTATACATAAAACAAGAAACTAGGTCATACAATACGCGCTTAGTAAAAAATTTCTCACTTACCCTAAACTAAACGTGGCATGTTTAGTAGACCTATACTCTACAGGTCACCTTTAAACACCTTAGCCGTAGGGCCTCTGTAAACAAATCAGCAATATTGTGCGTCAAAGCTATCTACGTGATGATCACATCCCCTCGATGCATAATATCCCGAATAATATGATACTTCCTCTCGATGTGCTTTCCATGCTTATAACTTTTAGGCTCCCTGAAATTAGCCACAATAATACTATTATCATAAGAAAAGGTGACATGCTTTGAGATGTCTGGAACTACTTCCAGATAAGTTAAGAACTTTCTGAGTCAGACATCCTCTTTGGCAGCTTCACAAGCTGCTATATACTCTGCTTTCATTGTGGAGTCAGCAATGCACCCTTGCTTGGTGCTTCTCCAGACTACAACCCTTCCGTTAAGAGTGAACACTGATCCTAAAATGGATTTTCTAAAATCCCTACCAGTCAGACAATTAGAGTCTGTGTATTCTGTAAGGATCAAATTCTTAGACCCATGCACGAGCATATAGTCCCTAGTTATCCAAAGATACTTGAGGATAGTTTTAACAACAGTCCAGTGATCTAATCTTGGATTCGACAGATATCTATTGACTATCCCCACTGTATAATAGATGTCAGGTTTAGTACATAACATCATATACATCAAGCTACCAATAATTGATGCATAGGGGATCCGTCTTATCTCCTCAACTTCTTAAGGTGTCTCAGGATCCTGTTCCTTAGATAGAAACTCCATGCTTAAAAGGTAGCAAGCCTTTCTTGAAGTTTTGCATTGAATATTTGACAAACATCTTGTGAATGTATGATGCCTGAGACAAGGCCACCGTCTTGTCCTTTCAATCTCTAAAGATCTAAATGCCAACAAACTGTACCTCTCCCAAATCTTTCATTTGGAATTGGGTAACCAACCAATGTTTATTTTCAGTCAGTAGACCAAGGATATCATCTATGTACTGTTGGAATTGGTGTTCTAATTCTCCCGGAGTCTCATTGTTTTATAAAGATACACATTGTTTGATTATAAAATAAATGTTATTTAATTCTGGCATTTACTAATATCCAATAAACAAAACTCTTTGGTTATCTTATGTGAACTTAAGTGATAACCTAAATAGGTCTATAGTATAAGGATTAAGTTGGGATACCTGATCCTAGTGACACTACGGATACGACCCGCTTTGTAGAGGTTTATAAATTTTGTAAACTACTACAAATGGTAGATCCTGACCATTCATGTTGAGACGTGCAAGCGGGGGTGTCCTATATAAAGAGTTTGTATAAGACCTGAACCTTGGGATAACTAGACTCTGTATATAACATCATTGATACTAGTGGGAAGGTCATGAACCCATCGAATCGCTACATGGGTTTTACTGAAGCACAAAATGTCATTACGAATGATAGGGTCAAGGATCCATTGTCTTTTAAGAAGCAATAGAGGATGTTGACAAAGATGAATGGGTTAAAGCTATGAACCAGGAAAAATGAAGTCTATGTACTTCAATAACGTCTGGGAGCTTGTTGATCCACCTAATGGGGTAAGACCTATTGGGTGTAGTGGATCTATAAGAGAAAAAGAGGTGTAGATGTAAAGGTGGAAACCTTTAAGGCTAGACTCGTGGCAAAGGGTTATACCTAGGTTGAGAAAGTTGACTATGAGGAAAATTTCTCACCTGTTGTCATGCTCAAGTCTATCAGGATTCACCTGTTCATAGCCATATTTTATGAGACTAGAGACTTATATCACACCTAAATGACCATAAGTGAACGACCTCAATCCTGAGTGTTTTGGGAACCCCTGCCTTTGAGGGTGGTCCTTTGATTATTATGGGTGAGAGTGGCCAGATTGCCAACTTAACATGCCTACTTTTTTGGGGACTTTTTTGATCTGGGAGCTGGGAACTCAATCCACAAGATGGAATTCACTCCTTTCCCGAAGCAGGGATAAGTAGAGAGATTGCTCCCTTAAGGGCTAATTTCAGGGCCTGAACATAGTGATCACAGCTTCTCTTTGGAAGAGAGAACTTAGTCACAATAAGACTATGACTTATGTTCATTAGAGGATCAGTGGTACTTAAGGAGTTAGATGTAACTACAGGGCATAACAGTTATTGGCCCAGTGTACTTACGAGCGATCTGTGAAGGTTGTCGCATTGCTGATTGGTAAGATGTACACATAATATATCTGTAATAAGGAGAAACTCAGCTGTTGGTCTTTAGTGGAGTGCCTGGTAGTTAACGGATGGTGGATCCCATGACTAAAGAGTTTTGTCAGTTATTCACGTACCGTTGGAGCTTCGAGCTACAGGTCCATAAGGTCCCCTTGGTAGCTCTATGGATTCAGATGAGGATTAGTTCTTGGTGTTTGATTTGAAATGCTTAAATTGACAATAGGTATTTTGATTATATATGATATAATCGGTATGAGTGAGATGCATCTAATGGAGGATTGATGTAAATGAGATTTACATTAAGTACCATGGAATAGAAAAAGAACTATGTTTATCTGTTTTATGAGATGAAATATTAAAATTATAGGTCATAATTATATTATGGTAAGTTGGTTATCATTTAATATTTATATAATAATATTAATTATTGGATAATTAAATCTTTTTCTCTAATAACCAATTGAGTGGGAGGTTATTGGTGGTTCATGGTAACCATGAGATAAAAGAAAAATGGTTTTCCTAATTTTTTTTAAAGATTTTTGTCAACATTTTGAGATTTTCTTTCGGAAAAAGAATCTCACGGAGCATGTCAAGTAAATACCGATTTACTAAGTGACAACTTGTTTTAGTAAACGATCGTGTTGTGTTTTGTAAGCGACAGATACGATACTAAGCGATGAGCTAAACTATCGCTTAGCTTTTGCTAGACAATCACTTAGTTTTTGCTAAACTATGGGGCATCAATGTATATGATAGGTTTTAGTCATCTCCCACTTGCCCAATCATGTACACGATTGTTCATTCCTCTTTCTTCTGGCTCAATCAAAGTCCACACAGAGCCCACCCTCTGGATTCTCACACCGAGAATACCAAGGTAACCTTCTTGGTGGTGTCATACTCAACTCGACATCGTCGAGGTTCTGTGAAGGTCGTTTGTGTTGCTGGGGAGTTCGTGACCGAGGCAATCATTGAGTTCGAATATACGGTGTTTGTGCTATGGAGCGATCATGTTGTTCGAGCGTTCGAGGTTGCTGTGTTCGAGCATTTGTGAGCAAGGAGCGTGGAGACGAGTCGACAAACGTTCGTAGCTTTTCTCCTTGATTTCTTGTTGTATCATGATGTAATTTCTGTAATAATTGCATAACTATTTGTTTTGTTTACAACTATATTTTGTAATGTTCATACATGATTGTAATTTGGAATGATCTATTCCACTGCTCATGGAAATCCTTGGTTTCGATTTCCTTCATGTACAACACTAGAAAAGCTACTGAACTGTTGATGATTTTCTTGTAAATAGAAGGCTCAGCAACATTTTGATCAAAGCCATAAGATTTTAACGTCATATAAAATCTTATATTTGAAGATCAATAAACTTGTTTCAATCTATAGATGGACCGATTAAGCTTGCAAACCGGCTCTTGACCTTAGGTTATAACCCTTTGCCACAAGCCTAGCCTTGAAGGTTTGCACCTTCTCATCAGTACCTCATTTCCTCTTGTTGATCCATTTACAACCTATAGGTTTTACCCCATCAGGTTGATCTACAAGATCCAAAACCAAATTGAAGTACAATACTCCATTTCGACATCCATAGCTTTGATCCATTTATCTTTGTCAACATCCTCCATTTCCTTCTTGTAAGACAATGGATCCTTAACGTTGCCTCAGATATGACAATTAAGGTTTCTGTTAAACCCATATAACGTATAGGCGGGTTCGCAACCCTCCCGCTACGTCGAGGCTCACTTAACGTATGGGGTGGATATGACCTACTAAATGAACTGACATCTACAACTCTTGCTGATGTACTTGGCTTTTCAACAACTATTGTTTAAGGTTTAGTAGTTTTAGTGGAAAGTTCAGTTAGCACTATTCTATTGTGCAATTTATTATCCCGTATGTGGTTCTCTTCTAAAAGTAGCATTTGTCCACACAAACACTTTATTATCTTTAGGATCGTAGAAGTAAACACATTTCATTTCTTTGGGATAACCTACAAATATGCACAATTTTGAATGAGGTTCCAACTTTTAGGATTAACCTTAAGCACATATGTTAGGTAACCCCAAATCCTGAAATGACACAAACTCCCTTTACGACCATTCCATAACTCCAAAGGTGTTCCAGTAACACTTTTGGAAGGAACACGGTTCAAAATATAGGTTACAATTTGTACTGCATAACCCCAAAACGAGTCAAGTAAGGAAGTGTAACTCATCATAGACCAAACCATGTCCAATTGGATTCAATTTTCCTTTTCGATACACCATTCTGCTGAGATGTACCAGATGTTGAGAGTTGGTACACAATTCCATATTTTATCAAATAGTCTTGGAATTTCAAATTTATATACTATTTACCTCGATTAGATCAAAATATTTTTATCGTTTTACTTAATGCATTTTCTGTTAGGGTATATGTCCTAAATCTCACAGTTTGTAATATTACGTATTTTATTATCGATAAAGATGTTATTGATGTTTATTCAATAAAACTGTTATTGAACATGTGAATTGCACTTGTAAAGTCTAAATACAATCAACTAAAGATCCATACACCATTTTTATAAATAAAAGCTTTATTTATAGAGAAATATACATAATAATTTTGTTCAATTAAACACTTTACAGAAATTAAGTTTCGTTTCAAATCAGGAATTGCAAATACATTTTCTAGTAAAATATAGGATTTCTGCAAAGTAAGACGGAGTCCTCCCACTACCTTCGTTGAGGCAACATGCCTAGTCCAACACAAATCATCATTTCACTTGCCTCTTGCTACCGCCAGGAATCAATTCCCTGAAATGAATAGTAGTGCCTAAATCTATTATCCAATCAGAATCATCATACTCCACTAAGCAAGTTTTCAATACAAGTGAGTCATATTTACCTTGCTTGGCCTTCTTCTTCTCCACCAAGTATTTGAGATAATTCCTCTTCCAATATCCCTGTTGGTTACAATGGAAACATATATCCTTTGCAACCTTGGCTTTCTTACCATTTTGGGCAGATGCTGGTGGGTTAACCTTCCCCTAGCTTCCCTTCTTCTTCTTCAACTTTTTGATGTCAGAAGAAGAGGGTACAAACTTAGTTCCAAAGGTCAAACCTCTATGGAACTTCTTTGAGGACGAGAAAACATTTGCCTCACCCTTTTGTTACTTGACTTTCTCAAGGATTGGTATGTCTATAGCTCGTTACGCAAGGTGGTCAGGTTGTTGTCAATCCTATTTATAACAACATTGCTACGGAACTGTAGGAAACTTTCAAGTAAAGTTTCCAAAATGAAGCTAATCTGACTGGTTTCATCAATGATAGACACATTCATCTCCACCACATTAAAGTGGACCATCATGTTCAGAACATGTTCTCGAACAGAGGCCTCTTCTAGCATGCGGCCATTAAAAATGTATTTGAGTGCATTGTGCCTGAGCTGAGTGGATAGCTGTCTAAACATTACCCTTAAAGACTCCATGATCTCACGAGTAGTGAGCATGGGATCATGCTTCTTGCTCAAGACCTCAAATAGGCTCGCCAAGATGTACGCTCGGACATTTTCATTTGTCCAGACCCATTGTTCATATGCCTCATAAACATTTTGGGTGGCATTAACTGGTGGGACTTTAGGACACTTTTCAACTAGGACAAATCGTAGGTCATCGATGATTAGAACCGTATTGATTGTATTTTTCCATGTGACATAGTTATTGCCATTAAATTTATCGGTAGAAAGCATGTTTAAAGTAGCGGATGCCATTTTAATTATTGCTTAAACATACAATTTATTTATATTGGTTAAACGAGCATCAACTAATTTGAAAAACCAATCAATTTAGCAAAATAACTTAATGCACCCTATGTGACATCTATTTTGCAATAATGCTTCAACGGGGTAGGGTAAAAGCCACCATAGGGTGAACCATTACCCGTTCACTGAATTGAGACTATCTCAACCAATAATTACACCAAAACAACTCTTGTTCCTATAATTATTAGTCACCATTGTTTGGTTTAGAAAATTATTAACTAGCTTAACATTTTTCTTGTAAGTATAACCCCTTATTTTAGATTATAGAGTTCTTCCCCAATGAGCCAACCGTAAGGAAAAACCGATTAGGCAAAAACTAAAGTAATCCTATCCATTTCTAGAGTTTGAGTAAAAACTCATGCAAATGTCATTCGTAAGGGGATACAAGCAAAGGTGCCTCGAGGCCAAGCATGAAAGTTTACTCCAAACTAATGAGAAAGACTGTGGGATATGTTGACACACGTCCTACTCCCATTTACTATAAACACTCTCTTCATTCACCTTGATATTGACCTATACAAATACCACACGTAGGGGACACAAGCAAATGTGTCTCGAGGACGAGTATAGGTCTCATGGTGTGAACTTTTAGGGAGAAACGTGATAGGAAAAATGAAGTGTCATATACCCCATTTTCCTCCCACTTAGTGTTTTGCCTAGGATTAATTAACTTAGAAAAATACGACTAATTATTTTTAATAAGTGATTGCTTACTTTGCCCAATGTAATATTTAATTTGGATAGTTAAACAATATTGATTATTGTTCATTAAACACTTTAATAAACTTTCAATCATTGTGTGCTTGTAACAAATCTATTTAATTCACTTTCCAGGTCAGTTCTCATGTAGGGGTGTTCGGTTTTTGTCAGCTTAAATACCCCGACGTAGACAAAACTGACCTTAGACAAAGGTCTCATATAGATACATTTGTTACAAATTTAATATTTTAATATTAACCAATTTAATTATATTAAACTGATTAAAAGATTAAACTATTTCTAATCTTATTAGAAATAATGTGATCATAGGTCTAAAGTGAATCATAGTTTAAACTATTTAAAAAAATTATTTTTAACCTATGTGAGCATGCAATTCTTTATTATAGATTTTAATTTCTAATATCATTTATTTATAACTATTATAAAGAATAAATGAAATAAATTAAAAACTAAGATTGCATCTATATGGCATACTTGGGAAAAATATAACATTTATAAACTACCTAAAGTAATGTCATGCTTCGTGCAATCTCATTTTCATTTCTTAACATACAAAACATTTATATACTAAAGTAATGAAAATAAATGAACAACATTCAACCATTCATACAAACTATATTATATGGCCATTATAATATAAATGATGCATGGTAATGTTATTAATACATGCAAACATATATTATAACTCTTATATTATATGATGCATGTGCATGTTATTGATTAAATCATACAACTATATTATAACAATTATAATAATCATGATGCATGAATTATGGATAACCTATGGTGGGATTTCTCTATATGACATACATTATGAGATATATAGTAAGATCAAATCATACATCCAATGCATAATTTTAAAAAAAATAAATAAAAACATATTATTGGATAGAAATTGACTTTCTAAAAATTATTAAATTAATATAACATTTATATTAATTCAATTAATTAAAAAAAACTAAATTATTATAATAATAATAAAGTAAACCCAAAAGTAGAACTGCCTGGATCGAACCAAGACATTAAACCACCCGTGAACCAGACCATCTATGTGAACCATTGTAAAATGGCCAAACACATGCTCTAGTGCATCTTGGAGTGCCACGACACTACAAAAACTCATTCCGTCACGTCGCATTGAAGCGGCGCGATGCTAAGGCACATAGTCGTTGCGCCGGTATACAGAACAACTTCTGTACTGGCTCCAAATTTTTCCCCGTCACTTCCAGATCTTCCCCGAACAACCACGAACAACTCGGACAAATAAATTATAGACTCGATAGAAAATTTACGTAAAAGACAACGGGTCCTTACAAATGAAATTTGTAAAAATAAAAATTAGTCAAAAGAAAGAACAACCCCAAAACATCCACAATATGCAAAACTCCCACATTCATCGTTATAAATGCAAAATAAAATAGTAGACACCATCACTCTGAATTTTAATTCCGAAAAAAAAGAAATTTGGGACTCAAAAATAACACTCTGATACCAATTGAAGGTTTGTGAAAATCGCAGCAGAATCGTGATCGTGTCTCAAAATCAACTTTCACAAAAAAGATAAAATTATAGAGGAAAAAAAAGAAAAATTATGCAATAATAATTATAATATGCTTTAACTCAAGAAAAGTGGAATTAGTGTTTAAAAAAATACTTTTGAAGACACAATAAATTTCTTCACACAATTCCTCTTCCAACGAACTCTTCGGTCTCTCATAGGATCACGAACTTGCCAAAAATAGCAACCCTATCCAACCTCGAATACTACCACAATGGAAACTTTGGTATTCTCTTTTGGGATGATCATTCATAAGAGTTGTGGGCTCTACGTTAATTTTGGGAGAGGGACAGAAAGATTTTGAGAGGAGAACAAGACTTCCAGAGAAAACGATTTTGTTGAAATGCCTTTGAACCTATTTAGATTTTGTATTCAACATATTTATTTATTTGTAGTTATTTATGATTTTGACCCTAGGGTTTAGAGTAGTGAGTTATATAAACTCTCTAACCCTAGAGGCGCCGTTTTGATATAATTTCTGAAAACATTCTCTCAAATAATATTGTTCTCCTTCTGCCCATGGGCGTAGCTAACACACTGTTAGTGAATCACGTATATCTGTGGCATCTTCCCTATCTCTACTTTCCTTTTTGTGTTCTTTAATTGTCGATTTCGCAACAGATTTTTTGGATGAAAAATTCTGTCACTTTTTCTCTATGTGAGAAGCAAGGGGAAGAAGAAGATTAATCTCAACAATCTAACCGCACCTGCACGATTTTTTTAATTGAGAGAATTATTAACTCCCTCCTTTAATTTAAAAAATCTAAATATAATTAAATTAAAACCAATTTGATTTAATTAATAATAAATAATTATAAAATAATCAATTTATTATATAATACATATTTTATACTATATGCTATATCTAATATAACATATAACCTATAATTTATATTATATCCAATATAATATAACCTATAGTTTGTAATTCTCTCATTAAACCTATCGTATTTAATATAAATCAAATTCATATTAAATTTAACCTATAGTTTTCATATGAATCGTACTCATATAATTAATATTTGAATCCTATTCAAATATTTTTTTCCTCTCAAATAAAACTTTATCTTATAATTTATCAAATACATTATATTAATTATATCAAATATAATAAATTCCCTCAATTAATTTGAAAATTAACCCAAAATTAATTTGATTCTCAATAATCTCAATTAAGCTACCGAGGGAACTTTACGAACCTATAGATTGAAGCTCCAATGGTACTTGGATAATTAATTAAACTCTTTAGTTAAATTACTCAACTTCTATTAACTACCAGTCACACCAGTAAAGTCCGACAGCTGCACTCTTCGCACTATAGATATATTTTTGTGTCCATTGAATATAACCAATCAACGGTGCATTTACCCTTCACAAATTGCTGGTAAATACGCTTAGACCCAAAATTACCGTTTTGCCCTTGTAGTTACAACTAACTTCTTAAGTACCACTTATCCCTCTAATGAACAATAAGTTATAATCCAACTATGATCAAACCCCTCTCAAGCCAGGAGAAGGTGTGACGCCATATTATTCAAGCCCCGGAATCAGTCCTTAAGGGAGCAATTTCTCTACATACCTTAATTATAGAGAATGAGTGAATTCCTTCTTGTGTAGCTGCATTCTTAGCTCCCCATTAAGATGAATCCCCAAAATGGTTAGCATATTGACTCAGTGACACTGGCCACTCATTCATGCAGATCAAAGGATCATCTTCATAGGTAGAAGTTCACAACTTACTCAAGATTCAGGTCAAGTCACCTAATGAAATGTAAGTTTCTTCTATCAACGATGTTATATAGTGAGACTAGTCATTTCATGGTCCGATCTTATACAAACTCTTTATATAGAATACTCTCACTCTCATGTCTCCACATGAATTATCAGGATCAGATCATTTGTAGCACTTCATAACAATTTAACATCTACAAAGTGAGTCGTACTCATAGTGTCACCAGAATAAGATAACCAGTCTTATCCATCTACTACAAACCATTTAGGTTATTTCTTAAACATAATCCACCAATATGTCTCCACATAAATGTTTAAGTTACAGAAGATAACCTTGGATCGTAGTATTAGTTTTATGGGTTAATGCTACTAATGATCAAATAAAATACTACTTATTTTATTAAATAAATAAATTGTTTGTACATTACAATTACAAACTACAGGATCCACAAGATTTAGGGCATCGACCTTAACAACTCAGACTTTGAAGATCAGTTCTAGCCTCAAATCTAGAATAGAGATTGTCTTGCTGGAAGCTTAAGAACTCTGATTTCTCATGGAGTTGTTGCTACACAAGAAGGAATTTTATTAGATATTTTATTATATAAAATATGTTATATGTTATATTAGATATAAAATATTGTATAAAATCTATATTATATAATAAAGTGGTTATTATATGGTTATATATTATTAATTAAATTAAAATTGGTTTAATTTAATTATATTTAAATTTTGAATGTAAATTAAAGAAGGGAGTTAATAATTATCTCTATTAAAAAACCGTGCAAGTGGGGTTGGTTGGTTGAAATTAATCTTCTTCTTCCCTTTGCTTTTCACGTAGAGAAAAAGTGGTCGAGAATTTTTCATCCAAAAAATCGTTTTCTCTGGAAATGTTGTTCTCCTCTCAAAAAACTTCTCTCCTTCTCCCAAAATTTTGGCCCAGCTGTACTTACGAGCAATTTGTGAAGGGTCAACTCATTGTTGATTGGTTATATCCAATGACACAGAAATATATCTGTAATGCATAGAATGCAACTGTCAGTCTTTAATGAAGTGACTGACAATTATTGGAAGTTGATTAATTTAATCAAAGAGTTTGATCAATTAATTGGTACCATTTTAGCTTCAAACTATAGGTTCATATGGTCCCCTCATTAGCTCAATTGGGATAAAAATGAGAATCGAATTAATTCAGATTAATTTGAATTGTTCCAATTAATAAATGAAATTATTTATATAAAATTATATGAGATACAATTTGAGAGAAAATATCAAACTTAATATGAATTTGATTCATATTAAATAATTGAGAGAATTAATTTTTATAATATTAAATTAAAGTATATATCAATTAATCAATGTTAGTTTTATTTAATTACATAAAATAGGTTGTTAATTAAAGTACATATTAATTAAATGAAAATCAATTTTATTTAATTATATGTATTTTTTTAATACATAAACCTTTTATTTTCTTCAAATAACTTATAAACATTTCATTTTCTTCAATAAATTCTCTCATTATTATTTGGAAGATGAAAAGAAAAGTTCTTTCATCTTCTACTTACACTATTATAAATATTCTAAAATATGTTGGGGTTGTAAAGTATTGAAAATATTGAGGTTATTGAAGATTTTGGAAAAGTGTTGTTCTCTCAAAATAAAATCATTCCCTCTCCAAATTATTCAAGAAGCACACAAACTCTCTACTATTCTCTACCCCGAGAATACCGAGGTCTCCATGTAGTGGTGTTTATTGTTTTTGAACAATTGTTTGTTTTTTATTGCTCATGTTCGAAGTTTTTATAGAGGAAATCGTGGAGAGACTAGTCTTCAAAGGTACATTTTCCTAATCGTTTCTTCTTCTTAATTTCTACATATATCTGTATGCTTAATTGGTCATGTGTATTCTGTTTCTGTCACATATATTCTTTATGCGTTTTGTAAAATTAAAATTAAGATGTGATCTTTTCCGCAATGGGTACTCGTGTATCCTTACAATTTAAAGAAACTCTTAAACAAGAGAACCAATGAACGGAAGCAGATCGTTCTAAACTCCATAATGAAAGAACAAGAACATTTACATCAAACAACAAGAGTTATGCATCAACGAGTAAATTACAGCATGCTTCAAGGAATAAACAGAAAGGGATCAAGTAAGACAAACATTTGAAGAACTTTCTTCTAATCTACCCTCGATCAATTAGTCAAGCGTCCAAGCAAACTCGATCAAGCGCACGAAGGCAACGAACAAACCCAACAAACTCAAACACATTCGAGTAAAACTCGATCCTCGACCCTTGAACAAGAAATATGATGCCAACACTCGGTTACCTTGGTATTCTCGGTGTGAGAATCCAGAGGTGTGGGCTCTGTATGGATTTGGTAGAGGGAAGGAGGAATTGAACGATCGAGTAAGTGGGAGAAGGGCTAAGTTTATCGTATAGACTGGGTACTCGATTGTTTAGTATCGAGGAGCTATCGTCTAGCAAACTTGGTCCTTGATCGTATATACTCTCAAAACTATTATATAGCATTTTCTCTTTTCACGATTGGAATGTGTTGGTCCTGAAAAAATGAAAACCATTTTCATTTTATCTATCAATTATCAAAACTAAATATAACTTCCCACTCATTTAGTTATTGGAGAAAATCGAAATCAATTATCTCATAATCGATTTAATTATAAATAATTATAATAACTAATTTATCATATTATATTTATAACCTATAGTTTGAATATTACATCATATGCAACATATAAACTATAGTTCTTTTTCTTCTTTATTGCATTTTATTGCATTTAATATAAATTATATTTATATTAATTTCTCCAATTAATGTATCTAATACATCAAATCAATTATATCACATATAATTGAGTCAATTTAATTATATCATATATAATCAAATTCTCTCTGTTAATTGAACACTTCAAACTAACCCAAAAACTAATTCTCAACTTGAATCCATTGAGCTACCAAGGGGACCTTATGGACCTGTAGCTTGAAGCACCAACGACACATGAATAACAGACTAAACTCTTTAATCACGATATCCACCATTCGTTAACTGTCGGACATTCCACTAAAGTTCAACAGTTGCACTCTTTACACTACAAATATATTTCTGTGTCCATTAGATATAACCAATCAACAGTACGATGACCCTTCACAAATCGCTCGTAAGTACAGCTGGGTCAATTTACCGTTTTGCTCCTGTAATTACATCTAACTCCTTAAGTATCACTGATTTCTCTAATGAACAATCATCATAGTCCCACTATGAGTAAACACTTCTCGAGCCATGAAAAGAAGTGGTGCCACATTGTTCAAGCCTTGTAATCAGCCCTTAAGGGAGCAATTTATCTACTTACCCTTGCTTCGGGAATGAGTGAATTCCATCTTGTGTAGCTGAGTTCCCAGCTCCTCAATCAGACGAATCCCCAAAGTGGTAGGTTTGAGTCAACGATTTGGCACATCGCACCTATGAAAATCAAAGCACGCCCTCATAAGCAGGAGTTCACAACTCACTTAGGATTAAGGTCATGTTACCTATGGTCATCCTTGTGAAATGAAAGTCTCTGTCATGAAACAACGTTATATAACAAGACTAAACATTTTGTGGTTCAGTCTTATACAAACTCATCTGTATAAAGTATCCCCGCTCACATATCTAATACATGAATGATGAGGATCAAGCCATTTATAGAACTATACAACACTTGTAACATCTACAAAGTGGGTCACACTCGTAGCGTCACCAGGATAAGGTTTCCCTCTTTATCCATATACTACAGACCATTTAGGTTATCACTTAAAGCACAATCCACTTGTATGTCTCCATATACATGCTTAAGTTAAAACCACAACTAGAGATCTTAGTTTATTGGTTTGTGGTTAATACAACTAAACTAACTCATATTTCATAAACAGAAGTGAATTAAAATATCTCATATTATTACATCATAAATAGTTTGTTCATACAGGTGTTTACAACCTACAGGACCGTATGAGATTTAGGGTATCAACCCCAACACGGTTGGACGGTTTGACTTCTGATGGTTCGGATTCCACTATTTTTTTATTATTAATTGTAATAGTTTAGTTCAAATTATTTTGGCTTAATTAAATTAATGTTTTTATATTAATTTAATTAAAAGTTTAGGAAACCAATCCCAATCCAAATCGAAGCTTTTTATTTTATGCATTTGATGTATTATATTTTTTGTTGTATGTCATAATGTATGTCATATAGCATAATCCCACCATAGGATATACATATGTTTATGCATATTTTTTTTTTAATGTAAATGTTATATCATAAAATTGCATGATAAATTAAGCATGTTCATGCATCAATTATATTATAATTTTTATAATATATGGATTAGATGTATGGATAGATATATTATTTTTCATTACTTTAAATATATAAGTGTTATATATGTAATGGAAAAGAAATTGAATGCTTTCATAATAAGACCTCTATTTAATTCAATTAGAAATATGTATAATCTTTTATTTTGGTTTAATAGGATTAAATTGAGTTCTTGAATAAAAGATTAAATGTGTAACAAATGTATCTATTTAGGATCTTTATCTAAGGACAGTTTTATCTAGGCTGGGGTATTTAAGCTGACAAAAAATGGAATACCCCTACTTGAGAACTGACCTGAAAGGTGAATAGATAGATTTCTTACATGCATGCAACTAGTGAGTCATATATATTAAAGTGTTTAATAAACATAAATCAACGTTGTTAAACTATCTAACGTAAATATTACTTTGGGCAAATTTTAACAAACAATTAGTAAAATTATTAAAGGAATTTTCTAAGTTAATCAACCCTAAGTAAAACACTTAGTGGGAGGAAAATGCGTATCTTATACTTCATTTTTCTTTTTACGTTTCTCCTTGAATGTTCACACCGTGAGGTCTATGCTCTGCTTCGAGACACCTTTTCTTGTGTTTCCCTACGCATGGTGTTTGCATAGGTCAATATCAAGGTGAATGGAGAGAGTGTTTATAGCAAATGGGAGTATCTCCCTACAAATGATATTTGTTTGAACGGACATGTGTCAACACATCCCATAGTCTCTCTCATTAGTTTGTAGTAAACTTTCATGCTTAGCCTTGAGACACCTTTGCTTGTATCCCCCTACAAATGACATTTGTTTGAATTTTTTACTCAAATCTCTAGAAATGGATAGAATTATTTTAGTTTTTCCTTAATCAATTTTTTCCTACGATTGGCTCATTGGGACAGAACTCTAGAATCTAAAACGAGGGGTTACACTTACAAGAAAATGTTAAGCAAGTTAATATTTTCTGGATCAAACAATCACTGCAAGAAATAACAGATACGATAGCTAACGAGAAAGACTATAAAAGACCTTTTATAGCCTTTTTCGAAGGTCCTGACAGTCCATGTTATTAAAAGTTTAGGACTTTTTATAGCGTTTTTGCAGAGCTATATTGGATGCTTTAATAAAGTATGAAGGTATAACTTATTTACTTTGCTATAAAAACATTTAATAGCATCTTTTATTAAAGCTATATTATATTTATATAGCTAAAATAACATGCTATCTTTAACTTATGATAGCACTTTTTTAATGCAATAATTTAGCATTTGCTTTAATCTTATGATATAGTAAAGTTATTTAGTCTTTTCTAATAGCTATAATTACTATAATAATCTTTTGACAACACTTCTTTTTCACTATATAAATTTTGTTATAGCTTTGCTCATGGCTATAAAAGGTACAATTTTTTTTCTCAAGAATAATGTGTATATCATTCTTCATAGTCGTTTTAAAAATAAACTCATAACTCGAACTCAACCCACACATATTAAATACTTCATAACACATTAAATACCAAGACTTTCATTCATAATTGGAATTTTATAAATCTATTAAAATTACAAAAAAAACATATTGTAATAATTTCCTAGAACAAAGTATACAGATGATACAAAATAAAGTAATGTATCTTTCATGTTTATTTTTGCAAGTAAAAAAATATTTTGCAAGCCTTCCTTGTTCACTTGTAATTCCTAAGATTCTCTTAATCTCCCAATGGACATTTTGTTTTGATCTGTACCTTTTGATTAGGGGTGGTCATTCAAATCGCAAAAACGGAACCGAACCGAAAAATGCGATTCGAACCGGTTTGAAGAAATTTTGAAACCGAATTAATTCGGTTCGGTTCGGTTTCACTTTCGAAAACTGAATTTGAAACCGAACCGCTTTTAAATGAAAGAACAAAACTGAATTTAAAACCGAACAGAACCGAATCGTTTTTTTTTAATTAAAAAAGAATATAATATGGATTTTTTAAAAATGTTAAAACCGAATTTGAAACCGAACCGAACCTCATATGCGGTTCGGTTTGGTTTCACATTTTAAAAAATTCGGTTCGGTTCGGTTGACCATCAAAAACTTTTGATGGTCACCTATTAAACAAAAAACTTAGACACATATTAAATAAGCAAACATAACAAAAGAAACCTACTGAATTAATAGCATAAGTCATTTAGAAATCCATTACACCAAATCAAAACAACAAATTACATAATTGAACATCTCAGACTTATAAACCCAACACATCTTTTTTAACACCTAAAACTCCCACAAGATGTGAAAGTTAAAATGCTCCTAATAATCTTTCCACAAAAAACACATGCCACAAAATGTAGGATAACAAGTCAAGCTTGTTGTACATGAACTCCACATATGAATCCAATTATTGTTTAGAATTTACAAATCACATTCCAACCTAAATATCCTACGAGAGCAAGAGTCTATCCAGTACTCTTATTTATACACTACTATTTATTTGCCAATAAAAAACATGTTGGAATCTTGTTAAAAAAAGATAATTAGTTAACTCCACATTATTTTAACAAGTTAAACATGCTGCCAATAAAACGGACGCAGAAATGGAAGAAACCAAAACAATCCAAACAAAATTTTAACTGTCATAGGCATTTCTGACATTACAAATTAAAAGAATTACTGATATACTATTAAAAGAAACATCACGTAAAATTCCTAATCGAGTATGTCATCGCTCATTTAACAATCTCATACAACTTTATTATCTATATAGTAACAACTTAAATCAATTATTACCGATAAAATCTTGTATCTCTACTTTTTACCATTCAACCACAAGGCGAAATCTAAGTTGTTCCAGCTTCCATCATGTCGGCTGTCAGAGTCTTGATTGTTTCTTGCAAAGAGAATGGTTCAGGTTCATCAAGTTCTTGAGAAGATTCTACAAGTTTGTATTGATCTAGCTTGTTTATCTATGATTAAATTAACCTCGTAAATGATGTTGGTTAATATGTTTAAACACACTTACTCACTTACTCTTGTCCTTCAACCATAAGCCTCCATTTTCATCTCCAAATTTGAATAATCTCTCAAAATAGAGAATCGATATTGTGGTGCTTACATTGGACTTAGAAACTCGTGTTGATAAGACATTAGTATCCATTCAATTTCTCCCCTAATATTTCTCCTGGTTCTAATGATCTTCACCGATACTCTCCTAATTCAACACAAAACCACAAAAAAAATAATAAATAAATAGAAAGAACCTAATCGATTTGAGAATTTAGAAAGAGATTTGAATGTCGGTGAATATAGATGAGAAATGATGTAGATTTAAAAAAAAGAAAAGCATCCGAATCATAGTTTGAACAATCAAAACCACTCAACTTAACTAAGATATCAACACAAGAGTATCATCAAAGTCATCAAATAAAAATAAATAACTAAACTTAACAATACTATGAACATATAACATTAAAACTGAACTTAATAAAACATGAATAAATCATTGACTATTAATTTCAGTGAATTAGTATTCATCACAATTGAATTGAAAATAAAAATTTAGCACTACAATATGGAAAGGTATGGTTGGTAAAACAAAACTTGCTTCTTTCATCAATTTACTGCAATAGTCCATGCACTAAAATCTAAAATCAAATAGGGTAAATCTAAATTCACTACAACAGATACCATGATGAATTTCGGGAGTAGAAGTTGATGTTGCATCATTAAGAAGAGTGATAAAACAGTCCATCTACTATTGTTTGGGGTTTGAGCACCTAGAATGAATGGTCTACATCAATCAATCATTTAATTTACCAAATCATCTATAGGAATAGTATTAACAGGAGGTAATTTTATATATAATGTTACCCAGAGACAACCAAATTCGTACTGCTCTCCCTTTGTAAAAGGGAATGCAAACTAGTATAAAAGAAGGCACTGAACTTGGTTTTTATCAATTTGTATTCCCCTTCTTTCATTTAAAGGGCTTTTACTAATTATGCCTTTATGCTTCCCTTCACAACAAAATTCAACTTCTCACTGCCATAGTGATGGCTGCAAAGAGAAAAAAAACATTACACATACAAATCGCATGATTCACATCCCAAAACTCAAAACAATATATCTAATAAATCTCATCATCAATGGTGATAAAAAGATAATAATAATAACCAGATCAAAACTCACAAAGTGCTAAAATACAAAAATGGCAGCAAAAAGCAAATCCAAATCTTGATTCAACCCATGGGAAGGAATCTCCAAACAAAAGCAGATCGAAAGAGGATTGTACCTTAGGAAGTGACGAAAATGAATAAGAGAAGGAAAATGGAAGAGATAATGAGGGAATCGACAATCTTTCCAATCCTGTTTTCCTAGAAAATAAGTAAACAAATCAAGAATTCAAAATAAAATCGACAAACTCAAACTATTAAACAATTCTTATGAATGAGTTGTTGGCATCTCATGTAACCTTAAGAAACATGTACAAACACAATCAACCCACCTAACTCAAAGTTTTAATGTTCAAAGTTCCAATCATCTAATAGGTAAAACACTCGTGAAGTTATGATTCACACCACTAAGAGAGGTAAATATACCATAGCACACCAGCTCTTAAGATGGACAATTGTCATATAACAATCACAAATAAAAAAAGTTATGATTCATAATTGATATATTGAGATGGAAGTTGCAAGAACGAACAAATATATATAAATATATAATAGAAGTTGAAAAAACCAAGAAAAGGTATGTATACACAATGGTGGACAACAATTTATAGTAGTGAATCAAAACTTCTTCCACTACCAAAACCAAAATCATCAACACCAAAAGAAAACCTACTCAGGGTTGAAAATAGAGCACCTAATTATGCATCTATGATAAGGCTATTTTGAATACAAATAAAATAAAATGAAAACTTGTGTTAGCATTCATGAGTTGAATACCTTAAGTTTAGCCACCTTATCAAAGCGAAAGCACAACTGAACTAAATAAAAACCATAACCAAATATAATTTTGCCCATTATTTAAATTAGTATATTATACTAGGTACCAAGAGAAAGGCTATCATCTTACCTTGAAATTGGTTTCTACCATAGTTAAGTTTGAAATGTGACAATCTTGCTTAATGTTCCTTTAGTATTCATTCCATCCACCTATAAAAATAATTACAAAACAAAAGTATACATATAATTTTTTTTTTACCTCTCCTAAGATAACCAAAGAGGTAAAGATGTGATTTTGCAATTATAAACATCTCCAACCAAAGTTTTAAACTTCCATTAGAGGTAAATTTTGAATGTGAAACTTCAGTATTTTCACAACATTAACAAGTATAAAACAATAACTTTGAAGGAACCTTTGAAGGTTCTTGAACCAAAGCATGAAGATCAATCCAAAATTTATTTTTACAAAATCAAAATTATAGAGTACAAATATTATGCATAATAATAAATTTATAGTATGCAAACAAAAAGGAAATGAGAGAATTATGGTGAGAAAACTAATCTTTGAAGAACGATCTTCTTCGTGTACCTCTTCTTCAAAAATCATGAACTCGAAACCCCACAATGGACAACACCACTTGATTGCCTCAGTATTCTCTGGGTGAGAGTCCATGAGTTATGTAGGCTCTGACTATTTTGGAAGAGAGGGATTTTAAGAGAGATGAAAGAAAGTGATGGGATTCAGATCTTGTCAGAATATTTATGTGGATCTTTTTTTTCTTTTTGTGAAACTACACCAAGAAGAAGAACCCCTCTCCCTACCCCACTATCACGTATTAGAGAAAAAAGAGAGGGAGTCCCAAAATGATTTTTAAATTAAATTATTTTCATAAATCAATTTAATATATATTTATATGATAACTACCTTATCATATAATAAACTATATGTTATATCAAATATAACACGTAATGTATAGTTTCTATTAGTTTCTATTCTCTCACCGATGGCATTTAATATAAATCCTACTTATATTAAATTTAATTATATGAATCAAATTCATATAATTAATATTTGAATCATATTCATATAATTAATATTTGAATCATATTCAAATATTTATTTCCTTTCAAATAAACTTTATATTATAATGTATCAAAAACATTATAGTGATTACATAATTTATAATTACATTAAATTAATTATATCACATATAATTAATTCCCTCAATTAATTTGAACCATTAAAATTAATCCAAAAATTGATTTTCATTAATTTTCGTTAAGCTACAGAGGGGACCTCATGGACCTGTAGCTTGAAGCTCTAATGGTACTTGAATAATTAATTAAACTCCTTTAATTAAATTGTTCACCATCCATTAACTATCGGGCATTCCACTAAAGACTGATAGATGCACTCTTCGCACTACAGATATATTTTTGTGTCCATTGGATATAACCAGTCAATAGTACGATGACCCTTCACAAATTGTTCGTAAGTATAGCTGACCAAAATTATCGTTTTACTCCTGTAGTTACACTCCTTGAGTATCATTAATCCCTCTAATGAACAATAAATCATAGTCCAACTATGACCAAACCCCTCTCGAGCCAAGAGAGGGTATGGCGCCACATTGTTCAAGCCCTAGAATAAGTCCTTAAGGGAGCAATTTATCTACTTACATCGACGTTGGAAAAGAAGTGAATTTCGTCTTGTGTAGCTATGTTCCCAACTCCCCAATCAGACGAATCCCCAAAATGGTAGGCTTGTTGAGTGGGTGATCTTGCCACTCTCACCCATACAAATCAAAGGACTATCTTCATAGGCAAGAGTTCACAACTCATTTAGGATTCAGATCATGTTACCTAGCTATGGTCATCCTAGTAAAATATAAGTCTATTATGAACGGTGTTTTATTAGATAATTAAGATGTTTGTACAATACAATTACAAACTATAATATCCTACGAGATTTAGGGCATCAACCCCAACAAACTTATCTAGGAACGGAGCAGTCTAGCAATTCTGCCTTCAATTTCCTTAATACCCGTATCAAAATGATGCCTAATAACTCACACTCGTTCAACATATTGTCGATGTACAAGTCAATGAGCACATCTTTTACAACTCAAGCAATATGAACCACTCAGAGAGACTTGGTAGGAAGATCAAGAGACTAGTCAAGAAAACAAAAACTAATAATATGCTAAACAAAAATGAGACCAATACATTATTTTGTTAGAAAAATTGAATCATTCAAGTACTTTGATCATACATGAATAAGAATCTTGAGATCTTGATAGATAGAACAACTACTCAAGGTATTTCCTATCTGCAAATGAAAACAAAAAGAGTTGGATTTCAAATGGCAATGAATAGATAATAAAAGTAACCCCCACCCCCAAAAAAAAAAAAGTTATAAAAACCTAACAACTTGAGATGTGTGGTTTTCAATTAGTCGGTCCTCAAATGAATTGCAAAATAGAATAGCAAAAGCTCTCCTCTAATTAAGTTTTCAGGAACTCAAATAACTTACATTGGCTCAATTTCAATTGTTCAACAAATGTAGTAAGATCTATTTTCTCCATTATTTGAAATGTATTAGTACCTACAAAGCACAAACTATTTTAGTAATGAAGTTTTAATCTTCTAAAACATGCATTGATGCATGGCTAATCTACTTGCTTCAATTTCTACCAAATTTCACATACTTAATAGGTAAAAGTTTCAAACAAAATCGATTCTTGTAAATTTTTTCACCCAAAAAACATAACAAGATTCCAAGTTCCTGACAAAATCTTAATAGAGCCAACCTTCTAATGATAAGAAATTTGATAAAGATATAAAATAGTGCAAATACAATGATGAACAAGAAAAAGAAGAAAGTACCAGTGAAGAAAACACATATTATTCGAAGAATTGATGTTTGGCCTTGTACACTGGAAACCTGTAGAGCTTTTGCATGCTTTTGATGTATTAGTAGACAACATTACAGTGAACCCCTTTATACCATTCAAATTTAACCATAAAAAATACACCACTAGAACTAATGAAGTTTGGAAATTTATACACAAAAGATAAAATTTCTAGCACAACACACGCATGTCTTGAATTTATCATCAATCAACCATTCATTTCAAGCATATTAATAGGCTTCCACCCTATCCACTTCATTCCTTAATGACATTCTATAATTGTAATTTAGTGATTCATTTCTCTTGACCCATAACAACCTAATTGACACATTTCCCTACACTCATTCCCTTTCAAAACCAAAACGTGCTTAAAATATTTGTCTCCTCAACCCCTCTGTCTTCTTCATCAATGTCCTTCAGTTTTACAGGATCTTGTTAATAAAATAGTTAATGATCTTTTAGTATTTAGATGTCAAGCTACATATTTTCTTTAAGAACATCTCATCTTTCTTTCAATCATCACCATAAATTCAAATTGCCTAATAAAAAATAATCTTAATAAAAAAAACTAAGAATAAAATCACCCGTAAACAAGAACCAATAATCATATTCATAGACAAAATAAACAAAACCCAATTGAAAAATAGTTCTAATTGTTAAAATCCCACAAGAATATTAAGGAAAATTTACCAATTCACAATTGTTTCCCCAAACCCTCTTACAAATTGAATCAAACTCTTTATCATGGCTGCTTCAAATCTAAGACAAAAAATACAAAATAAGAAGAAGAAGAAAGCCAAAAAAATCTACTTTTCCTTTTAGCTTAACTATAAGATGTGTGATGGTTTACTATAGGTTATCCCATTCAAAAAAGTCTACTCACCTCAAAGATATGTTACTTTAACTTTCTAGACAAAATTAATAGCAAAAAAAGAAGGGAAAAAAAAGGTTTGGTAAGATGGAACACAAATGTGTTGTTTTGTTTTAATCTGCCATGTATACTCAAGAATAATGAGCTTTCAAAAGTGAAAAAAGTATGTGTATTTTTGTATTTTAATCTACCACATTAACTCAAGAGACATTTTGAAAAAAAGAAAGAAAAGAAAATGAAAATGAAGTACTAATGAAAGACAAAGAGAGGGGAGAGAGAGAGAGAGAAAGGAATGGGATTGGCAAGACAAAGCAGAGCACCTAGAATTCAAGAAAATAAATTTTGCAATTAGTATAGAAGATTCAAACAATTCTACAACAAAAGGTTAGGTCTTTAATGAGCCCTCTTCAGCAAAGAAAAATTTTGTAATGAAACCACCTCAAATAGAAAAAAGAATATTACCTGATTTTTTTAGAACAAGCAGCAGCTAGATGGTTTTACTGGGTCATCATCTTCAACAAAAAGTTTAGAGCTTCAAATGTTTTGTTGCAAAAATTGTTTAAGAGGAGTCTGAAAACATAAGAAAAAATTGCAATAACTGTGAGATTAAAATGAGAAAAAAAGAGACAGTGCAGAATAGCAAAAAAAAAAAGAGCTTCGGCACATACAATTATTGATCCGTTTACAAAAGCCCTTACAGCTAAGGTGTTTTGAGGGTCACTTAGAGAGTCAGGTCCTACGAGATATGCCTATTCTATCTAGGATAAGTGGGAGGTGTCACTTGGCACATATTGTATGCCCTATTTTCTTGTTTTGTGTACATTATACTTATTGTACTTTCTTTAGTACACCCCACTAACTTAGGATAAGTAGAAGATTGTTGGGGTTGATTGCCTAAATCTCGTGGGTTTTATAGTTGTAATTGTATTGTACACACAATTTTTTTTATCTAATATAATAAAAAGGCATTTTATTTATATTTAGTTGCATTTATCCACACAAACCAATAAACTAAGATCTGGGGTTTTTTTCTAAAACTTAAAACATGTATCTAGTGATATGCAGTGGATCATTAAGTGGCAAGTAAATAGTATATAGTAGAGAATAAGGCTGGTACCTTATCTTGAATGACACTACAATACGACCTACTTTGTAGTTGTTACAATTGTTTGTAAAGTGTTATAAATGATCTGATCATGACATTCATTTGTAGACATGGTGTTTCTATGCAAAAAGTTTGTATAAAACTAGACTACGAAATGTATAGTTTCTCTATATAACACCTTTGATAGACGAGACTTACATTTCATCAAGATGAAATAGGTGACCTACCTAAATCCTGAGTGAGTTGTGAATTCTGCCTAAGAAAGCGGTCCTTTGATTTGTATGGTGAGCGTGGCCAGTTTGCCGACTCAATATGTCTACCATTTTTGGAGATTCATCTGATTAGGGAGTGAAAACACAACTATACAAGAAGGAATCACTCCTCTATAGTTAGAGACTGTAGATAAATTGCTCCCTTAAGAGCTAATTCTGGGGCTTGACTGAAGGGATCGAATCCCATAGCGGAAACGTTTTGTGAAAACGTCTTGCATCCCGCAATTCGATTTTTACATAAACAAATTCATTATACTAAAACAGAATAAAACGTGTAAAATATCATGCTTAGGGAAAAGATTAGAACCATTCTTACCTTTGTAGATTCTCAAGTTCCAGAATGATCCTCTGAAGTTCTAATGAATGGCTCCTCCTATCATCTTCTATCACGAATGATTTCTTGAACAATCTTGAACAAAACCATGAGAGCAACCTCGTTATTCTCTAGGATTTCCAATAAAAGGATGGTGGATCCAACTATGGAAGAGGAGAGGGAGAAAAGACTTTTGGAGAGAAAAGATGATTTTCTTTGTGGTCAGGAAAATTTTGCACAATAATACTTAATGTGTTATGTATTATCATTGTCAGTTTCAATGTCTCACGAAGGAATATAGAGAGGTTCTTTATATAGAGAAGGGTCAAGCCTTTTTCTAATCCTTTTCCTATTTTCCTTTTTTGCAATTAATTAATTAAATAACACTTATTTAATTAATTAGTAGAATTAAAATAACATTTATTTAATTTAATTTTCACATTAATTAAATAACTATTTATACATTAAATCCAATTAATATATATATATATATATATATAATTATCATAAAACATCATATAAATATATGCAATACCTCTCTATTAATTAATTCTTTGTGAATCTAATCCTCTTGAATTAATTAATTGAATCTTATTAAAACATTACTTCCAATTTAATTTGATTATAGATCATATCCGTAATCAATTACATATAATCACATTAATATATGGTTTCCTCAAATTAATTTGAACAATTCAAATCATCCCTGTTTAAATAACCTCTGGTGAGTTAATAAGGGGACTTGGTGGACCTGTAGATCAGAAGCTCCACCGATATAAGATTTAGTTATCTAAATTCACTAACCAAGTTAATCAATATTCGTTAACTGTAGGTACACTCCACTAAAAACTCATAGTTGCACCCTCTCACTACAGATATATTTTAATGTGTTCAAGATATAGAACCAATACAGCAAAGTTGTCCTTCACGAGTGTCTCGTTAACTCCAACTTGGGTTAGAAATACCATTTTACACTTGAATTTACCATCTGATTCCTTAAGTACAGTGCTCCTTCTAATGAACTAGCCTGTTATTGGTTCCCAGACTAATAACAGAAACCCCTTTTCAGGCCAATTGAGAAGGTTAGGGCCCTTTGATAAAGCTCACAGAGACACCACTTTAAGGAACATTCATCTACTTCCTTAAGACTGGATTGTGAGTGAAATTTCATCTTGTTATTTATCATGTTATAGACTCCCTACTGATCTTTTATCACTCAAAATAGTAGGCAATATTTGGGGGTTCGGAACGCCAACTAGAACCTCCCCATAGAAAATCAAAGAAAAATCTCTTTGTGAACGGAAGTTCATAATATACTCAAGATTAAGATAAGTTGCCTAGAATCATCCTATTGAAAATAGAAACCTAACTACTTCTAACGGACATTACATCTTAATGGTTACTATTTTGCGATTGATTCTTATGCACATCATTGCATAGGATACCTCACTCGCATTGTTAACTATAACAACAGTTGAGATCATTGCGTTCGTAACAAATACCAAAGTGGGTCGTATCTCCATAGTATTACCAGATAAGGTACATAGCCTTATCCCTATACCATAGACCCTGTCAGTGTTGTATCTTGAACATTATTCCCTATCTCCACATACAGTTCAAAGACTCATAAGCAAACCTTGGTTGTTAGTTTAATTAAATGTAGGGTTATTAGAACAAAAAAAAAAGATAACACAACACAAACAATAATATTTAATGAATTTACATCTATAACTCTTTATTGGATGATAGTCAATATAATAACATAGATATCTAACGATTTTAGAGGCATAAAAACCCAACAAACTCCCACTTAGATCTAAAACATCTATTGTCAGTGGGTGTAACTATGATATCAGAATCCAAAAAGGCGGGATAATGTTAAATAAATACAAATAAACTCAGGGCATCCATATACCCATTACCACACAACCTTTTCCCACTTTGAGCCCTAGATTATACGACATGACATATCTCGTAGCTTAGACTCTCTAGATGGACCCTCAAACATCTTTTCTAATCGAGAGAGATCCTTCATAATAGATCAGATAATTTGG
>NW_024064906.1:816366-817777 GCF_009727055.1 Benincasa hispida | reverse complement strand
ACAACACATTTTAAGTATCCATAATATCTATTACAAACTTTAAAGCTTTAAACAAAGCTCAAACTTTCTAACAATTTTAAAAGAACAAACAAAAAAAAAATTAAAATTCGACATGCAGCTATATCCTAAAAATTAAAACTTGTGCATGTATATGCGTGTGTCAAGAACCAATTTGACCCGTGGAAATAGGAAAAAAAATAAAAAAACAATTTTTATTCTAAATTTTTTAGTTTATTTTAAACTTAATTATATTAAAATAATTAAAGTGACAAATTTAATCTAACCTAAAATCTAACCACTGATTAAATATAAGAAAATATTTTACAAACTCAAGATTTGTAAATCTGCACCTGATCATTTCCAGACTTCATAAGTTTGCACTTCAAACTCGGACTTTTTAAATCCAGACTTCCAAAACCTGCACTTCAAATACATTTTTCTTTGACCAAGACTATCTAAATCTCTAGGTTTAATATTTCCAAACTTAATATTTCGACCCAAATGCCAAGCACCCCAAAAAAATGAAATTTATATCAATTAGTGTTCGAGCTATATATTTTGAAGAATAGAGAGAAAGATTGGCATTCTAGATTTTTTTCTCGCATTTTTTCTCTATCAGTTAGTCTTCCAACCCAAAGTTAACTAAATAATGGATATACTTTTATATGAACAGACATACGATGCTATAATGATCTCAATACATTTGTACGGAAACTTTGGACAAGAGGCATAAGTCTTAATTTCATCTGTTTAGTTCAACAATATATGAGTCTTATTTTGCTGTGTTCAATAACATATGCAAGTGGGTAAAAAATTTGAAAATTTAGATCCCATATTTGGTAATCATTTTGTATTTTTTGAAAATCAAGCTTATTTCCTTCACATATCTTATAATGATTTGCATTTTTCTTAAGCACAATGGTAGATTTATTAGCCAAATTCCAAAAACAAAAATAAGTTTTTAAAATATACTTTTTGTAATTTTCAAAATTTGTCTTGATTTAACATTGGTAAAAAGTAGATAAAAAAGGAAGAAATATGGAGGTGGAAATAGTATCTGTAGGTTTAATTTTCAAAACAAAAAGCCAAAAGATCAAATGATTACAAAATAAAGCCTTAATCTCTTGATTTTTTACACATGTCTTAACTAATCATGCTATATTCAAACTAACAGTTTCAATATGTATTTATGAGTTTTAACTTAGTTTTAATTCATCTCTATAATTTTATTCAAACACAAATCATCATGATTTGTCAGTAAAAATCACTCAAAATTTCAAAATTTTACTTATTTTCAGACCAAGAATCACAAATATAGAAAGAGCGTAAGAAATGGGCTAGTGGACGGAGGGAGGAAGAAAAGGAGAGGCGTTGGACCAAAAGGCCCAACTTTCCCGCTTTGACCTTGGAG
>NW_024064906.1:807382-815971 GCF_009727055.1 Benincasa hispida | reverse complement strand
AGATCGTTTTTCCTTCCCTGAAATTATAAATTCACTATTGAAGGCACGTGATGATCAGGCGAGTCCTCTTGCTCGGATTTCTCTCTCAATAGTTTGGCACCGCCTATAGGTGTGAGAGTGCTCTATTTTTCTATTCCAAAATTAAGAAAATTAAGTTAGTTGAACTTTTTTACAATCTAGCCCAAGGAAAAAGTCTTGTGGTAAAAGACATTGGAAATTTCACATCCATATTGTCATAAACCAAAGAAAAGATCAATAAACCCTATGCGGGAAAAGTCTTTTAAGATAAAATACATTGGAGAGTTTCAATCCATAGTAAAAAATCAATCAAAAGTCAAATCCTAAAGGCTAGAACAAACAAGATAAAGAAAGAATGCAAGATACTAGGAGCTTAGATTGGTTGAAAAAAGAAAGCGCCTTTCAACGTTCTTAAAGATTTTTACCAAATTACGAAATCCAGATAAGCAATATTTTCAACTAACATGTTCTAATGCTACATTGAAAATTAATAGCGAGTTTATTTATATCTCATGTTATTTATTAGTATCCAAATCATGCATGACATAATTATTTTGTTATAAACCTTTGTGATCCTCTTCGTAAAAATTGTTTGTTTTAGAAAACAGTACTCCCACGTTCAACTCCAAATGTTGAACTAGCAACTGAAAAGTTGAATCATGAATTCTAACTTGGGAGTGAGGGCTAATGTTGTGGATGAATTTTGACTAGACAGAATAAAATCTAATATCAAGATAAGATAAAGTATATTCAAAATCAAGATAAAATTAGATAAGATAAGATTTGATCTAGCTTGTTTGGGATTAGGAAAAGCCATATCCTAATCTTAGGAGGGCTAAATCTCATATCTAAATTCTAGTATGATTAAGATAAACCCTATATCAAATCCCCTATAATTAGACCATTATGGTTTCACATGAGGTAACTTAAAACTTTAGACTTCTTCTCTATTCTACAGTTCTCTTACTGACTTAGGTATCGAAGGTGTCGAAGCCCTTTTTCTTTTTCTTTCTCTCTTTCTTTCTTTTCTTTTCTTTTCTTTTTTTATTGTAGGTCTTCTCTTTCCCAAATTAAAAATTATCGTTGTTGTCTCGTGGACGTCAGGTGTGTTTTTCCTTGGCCAAAATTTGGCTTCAACAGTTGGCACCGTCTATGGAAAATGAGTTTATGACCTCAACAAACTTAAAGGAAATACATGGGGTTACAACGAAATGGGAATGCATGGTGGAGTCGAATCAAATCAGGAACAACATCCTAGGAGAACAACAAAAGACACGCTTGCGAGGCCTCGACTTTAGTTTCAACCTCCTTGAGGTAGAGGCGAAAGTTGCGACATTAAAAGGGATGATAATAACTTTGGATCAGAACTTAGCTTAGATAGTAGACCTTTTGGAAACATAGAAAAGCTTAAAAAAAAACCCAAAAAGAACCAATATAAAGAAAACATTCCCTCATTGAAAATCACGAGTTAAAAATTTGGAGCAAAAGGATCTTTAGTCAATATATAATAAGTCAAAGTCATGAGAAATCTGTAGAAAGAAGACCAACAAGAGGTATAAGTATGCTTTTCCCTCAAACCATAGTGGCCAGGGTCGACGCCAAACCAAAAGATCAAGTGACAAAACTCTGACTAGGGATACATTAGAAATAAACCAGCGAATGTTGCTTACAGAAAAAAATCACTACAGAAAGAGGCAGAGGCTGGCCTCAAACCAAAAGTAGAGCATTGAAAGCAGGAACTTCTTAACAGAAAGAGATAGGTGATATTCATGGGGATAAATTAAAGGCTCGTGAGAGAGACAGGGTTGGCTTGAAGGTTTTAAGGAAATTAAAGTAGATTATAGGGAGAGGTTCACACTCGAGTAATATGACTTGAACTCAGGATTCCGAGGCCGAGATTGACCTCATGGTACTAGAGCCCTTTTGTCCCATGAAAATTTGAAGACTTTTGAAGTAAAGTTGTAAGGAGAGGCCCACGCCCGAGTGGTATACCTCGGCCTCGAAAGTCAACCTCGAGGTACAAAATCCTTTTTGCCATATGATAATTTGAAGGCTTTTGAAGAAATTAAAGTAAAATGCAAGGAAAGGCCCACACCCGAGTGTTATGGCTCGGTCTTGGGATTCTGAGGCCATGGTTGAATTCATAGTACTAGTGCTTTTCTTAAACTAAAATGGTTGAATCTAGGTTCCATTTCAAAACCATTTTTAGATTCAATTTTTATAAGGTGAGATCAAGAAGATACACATACAAAAATGTGTATACATTTCAGGTGGTATAAACGAAAAACTGGAATAAGGGGCAAGAGGAAGATCTTGGTGCTCGAGTAGTATGGCCCGACCTTGGAGTCCGAGTCCAAGGCTAACCTTTGGATACTAAGGCACTTTTGTCCTAGGACGATTTATCTTAATGACCACGTAAAATATTCATTTTTAATTAAAAGGTAGGACAAATGTATATATATATAAAAAAAAAAGATTGATATGACGGTTATGTTATAACAGAATTTTGATGAATAATGATAGGNCTCCTGCCATTGAGGACGGTCCTTTGATTTTCATGGGTGCGAGTGGCCAAAGCGCCAACTTAAACCTACGACTTTGGGGATTCGTCTGATTTGGGAGCAGCTTCACAAGATGGAGTTCACTCCTTCCCCGAAGCAGGGATAAGTAGATAAATTGCTCTCTTAAAAACTAATCCTGGGGCTTGAACATTGTGCACCACTAACCTTATCATGGCCCGAGAGGTGTTCACACATAGTAGGACTATGTTGTATTTTTCAATAGAGGGATCAGTCGTATTTAAGGAGGAAGATGTAACTACAGGGACAAAACGGTAAATTAGCCTGCTGTTATTACGAACATCTGTGAAGGGCCATCGTACTAATGATTGGTTATATCTAATGGACATAGAAATATATCTATGACAAGAAGAGTTCAATTGTCGGTCTTTACTGGAATGCCTGGCAGTTAACGGATGGTGGATATCATGACTAAAAAGTTTAATAAGTTATTCATGTACCGTTGGAGCTTTGAGCCATAGGTCCATAAGGTCCCCTTAGTAGCTTGGATACAAGTTGAGAGTCAGTTTTTGGGTCAGTTTGAAATGTTCAAATTTACAAGAGGGAGTTCGATTATATATGACATAATTAACATTATGTATGAGATACATTAATTTGGAAGAAATTGGATATAAATATGATTTATATCTAGTGGAGAAAAAATACTATGATTAATATATGATATTAATTCATAAATTATGAATATGATGTGATCATATTCATTGTCTATTAATTGGATGGTTAAAGGAGTAATGGGGCGGTGTCTCTTATGTTTTAATAACGGATGAGTAAGTTGAAAGATCACTTTGAGATGCATAAATAGCTCACAGTGTGTGAAGCATGGTGTGCACGGACATTGTGTTGAAAAGTGTGTCATCGCTTAGAAAATTTATGCATATACGATAGTGCCTGAACGATCACTTACCTATACGATAGTGTTGAGCGATCGCTTAATGATTACACCCGTGCGTACTATTTACTAAACGAACGTTTACCTTTGCCTAAGAGATTGTTTAGTGCCCGATATTTACTAAACGATCGTATAGACAATTCCTTAGTTTTTCTACACGATCATTTAGATGATCGCTTACCTTTTCCTACACGATCGTATAGACGATCGCTTACCTTTTCCTACACGATTGTATACTTCATCTAAACAATAAAACATTTTGTCTATACGATAAACGAGCCTATCTCCCACTTGCTTGATCATTGTATACGATCTCTCTTCCTCCTTCCCTCTACCAAATCCGAACAAAGNAGATTCAAAACTAAGTCACCATGGTATCATATTTCTTCCCTCCACTCCCCTCAGAATTATCAGAGCTCCTTGTTATGAACGAGGAGCATCAAGGTTATCGTGGCAATAGACATTTTTCATAAAGAAAGAAGTAAACCTTCCCCGAGTAGTGGCGTGAAGCTTCTTTTGCAAACAAGTTTGAAAACTGGTGTTAAACACAAGTGTAATCCCTCAATCTCTTTCCTTCACTTAACCATGAGGTACACTAAACAATCACAAGGAATTATGATGGACACATACTTGAATATTGTGTAGGGTTGAAGGCCCCAATGCAATGGAAGAAAACAGGACCAAATCTCGAAATTAATTTAAGATTTCTAAAATACCAGTACATTGGAAAAATCCATAAACATCATAGAAAAAAAAAAAGAAAAGGTATAGCCTATTGTAAAATAGATCCTAGGTTAAGCAGCTTTAAAATTACAGAGAAACGGGAATAAATATTAGTTTTATAGAACCGAATGATGATCCAATTTTTCAATTGGGATTTCACGAACACCACCAAAAGTATAACCTTCCTATCCTCTGAGAATTCTTGAGGTATGTGGTTTGTGAGAACAAAAAATGAATATGGAAAGTAGGAAAAATTTTAGAAAAGGAGAGAATTTTATGTACAAAACTCTTATGTGTAAAAACCACACGCAACAACGTTGTCTACTACAAACATTTTGGACATTTTGCAGGTTTTTGAATAAAGGAGAGAGAGAGAAACGTTGGAACCATCCCACGTTTTTGTTAACTCCTATTGTGGGGGGTTAAATTTGGTTTTTAATAAATCAAGTAATTTAATATAATTAATGAATTTAATAATTAATAAAATTAACAATTAATTATATCCTATTTAATTATTGGTTTCATTTAAATCATATTTAAATGAAACATCTCTCACATAACCTATTATTTTAATTTAATTAACTATTAATTAATTAATTCTCCAATTAATTGATTATCAAATTAAATATCAAATATTTAATTTGACCTACAAATGAATCATATTCAATTGTATTTCTCTCATAACCTATAGTTTTAATGTGCATCAAATACACATTAATTTTAATCTATAGTTTTAATATGAATCTAATTCATATTAAATCAATATTCGAACTCTTTCAAATATTTAATTCTCCTATAAATTAATTTTGAATCATATCTAAAATTAAATTTATATTATAAAGTTTAGTTTACATATAAACTCTATATTATAATGTATCATTATACATTATGTTATTTTCCTAAGTGAATTTGAATTCAAGTCGCATTCAAGACATAGTTACCTCAATTCCCTTTACGAGCTAGGAAGGAGACCTCATGGACCTACAAATCAAAAGCTCCAACGATATGAAATTAATTGGCTAAACTCATTAACCACATCAATATTCGTGTGGGTAATCCCAACATATTGGAGGATAAGAAATTGACAAAGTGAGTAAGAAAGAAGTAGGACACAACTTTTGTAGCATGATTGGATAAGTTCAACTCATCATCTCGAGGGTTGGACGCATGGTTAAGGAGTTTGGCTCAAAGCCTTGTGGGATAAAGACATACTCATCTAAGGAACTTGCATTTACAAAACACATTACCTCAAGTTACTCTTGAAACATTAGACTCATGCTTGATCAAGTAAAGGCCACATTGAATGCATACCTTGAAGGTCTAACTTGGACACATACTTTGTGAGTGAAACACTTGATATCAACATTAGACAAGAGAGGGGAGGTTATCTTGGGTGCATAACCTTAAGAAATTAGCCTTGGTGCATCATGGACGCATGAAGATTCTATTGGATGCATGGAGGAGCCATTCTAGGATGCATGAGTGAAGAGAAAGAGGAGGAAGCATTGAATGCAAGGTCATTAGGAGGAGGTGAGCTATCTTGGACGCATAGGGTGAAACATGCGTTGAACTTGAAGGGAACATGCTTCCAAGGTACGTGGGAGATTGTCACACCTCTTCCCAAGCTACCTTCTTAACCTGGAAAGAGATGTGAAGATAGCAGATGACAACCCTCTTATGACACTATTACCTATCTAATACCTGTAACTTGTTTCCTCATCTCTGCATAACGTGAAAAGCAATTATATATATATCCATACACTTCCACTTAGGCCTTAGAATCTTAACTACAAAATTGGGCTCTACCCTTTCCCCAACTAATATGTACATGGTTTCAAAATAATCCAAAACATTGTATTGACCTAAATAACTTCTTGATCTATCAAAAATCTTCTAGTAGTTGTGTCACAGACTGATAGCTGTAAGCTAGGCACTGGGAACTCCATCGCTACCTGGAGATGGAAAATATTTTTAAAATATGAGTTGGGAAGTCCAGTGAGTGACTATTTAAATATAAATCAATATAAACATATTAAAGTTAAGAGAACTATTGAAAACTATAAAAACTTTCGGAGTTTCAAGGTTGTAACCATGCTTTGAAATTAAAAACTTTGCAAACTCTGAAACACCATAGGTAAACATAAGAAAACCCTTAAAATATATAATTGCTTATGAAATTCTCAATAAACCACAATATGTAACTTGTACATACTTCAACTTAGTTGAGGTAGAGCAAGCTCAATACACTCAACTTCAATAACTCTCATACGTGCATGTAGAAATACCCCAAGGCTAGAACACCTTAACATATGATCCAAAGTCTATATGTGTGTTAAAGTAGATTTTGAAGACCATCATATATATACAAATAATGAATTCCCTAGATACCTTCACCTCCTTAAGTATCAGGGTCCCAAATACCTTCATCTCCTTGAGTATCAGGGTTTTGAAACTAAGACACATAAATCTTTCCTTTATAAATCACGCTTTGAACATAACTCATTTAGAATTTCGTAATAATTTGAAATAGATAAACATAATCATGATGCTTTAATTAACACACTAGGAATGCTTATTAAATCATACTTGGAAAATGTTACTTAAGAGATAGCACATTAAGTTTTTTAAGAGAAATTCATATTTTAACATAGCTTAGAAATATTGGAACATATAGCTCATCAAGGAGAAATCCATATTTAACATAGTTTAGAAATATATGGCTTATAAAAGAGAAATTCACGCTTTTAAACATACTTGAGAAACATGGTAGCATATAGCTCATAAGACACTTCTGTAAAAGAGTTAACTTGTTTCAAATAAAATAATTCTTTAACTTGTTTCAAATAAAATCATTCTTTGAAAGCATTTAGATTAATTTCAAATAAAATCATCCTTTAACTTGTTTCAAATAAAATCATTCTTTGAAAGCATTTAAATTAAACATAATAAATCATTTGCCACTCATTATTATTGATTAGCTCCCAAGGGATTATAGGTTTTTCCAACCTTGTTTGTCTTGTAAAAGAATTTAATAACTATGGGTTAATTCTCTAATTCACCTTTGAGCTTAACAACTTCAATTTAACTTAGCCTTTTATGCCCCATTTTTTTTTTAACTTAATCAATCTTCACATTCCTTTTCAAAATCCATATTTAAGTATTTTTGTAGCTTAAATTCCATAACGATCTTTACTAGACTCAGCAATTGTTTACCAACTCAAAGATTCCAAACTTAGGCCAATACCAAGCCCACGACAGCTAGGCACATAACTATGCTTGATGGGTGTTGGGCACGCACACAAGCACTGGATGCAGCGCTGGAGTACGCACACTGTGTTGGATCGACACCAGCACGCAACGAAAGAGTTCAAGATCCATAAGCACTCTAATTCATTAATTCTGGCTGAAAAGAAACATGCTAAAATAGAGTATAATGGGGTTATGAATAAGACAAAATTTTTATTGTTTAGATTTGAAATACAATCGTGTAGGAAAAGGTAAGCGATCGTCTATACGATCGTGTAGGAAAAGGTAAGCGATCATCTAAATGTCGTGTAGAAAATAAGGAATTGTCTATACAATGTGTTAGTAAATATCGGGCACTAAACAATCTCTTAGGCAAAGGTAAACGTTCGTTTAGTAATAGTACGCACGGGTGTAATCATTAAGCGATCGCTCAACACTATCGTAAGGTAAGTGATCGTTCGGCCCTATGTATATGCATAAATTTTCTAAGCGATGACACACTTTTCAACACAATGTCCGTGCACACCATCTTCACACACTGTGAGCTATTTATGCATCTCAAAGTGATCTTTCAACTTACTCCATCCGTTATTAAAACATATAGAGACACCGCCCCATATACTCCTTTAACCATCCATTATAGACAATGAATATGATCACATCATATTCATAATTTATGAATTAATATCATATATTAAATCATAGTATTTTTCTCCACTAGATTAATCATAATTTTATATCCAATTTCTTTCCAAATTAATGTATCTCATACATAATGTTAATTATGTCATATATAATCGAACTCCCTCTTGTAAATTTGAACATTTCACTGACCCAAAAACTGACTCTCACACTTGTATCCAAGCTACTAAGGGGACCTTATGGACCTATGGCTCAAAGCTCCAACGGTACATGAATAACTTATTAACTTTTAGTAATGATATCACCATCCGTTGAACTGCCAGGCATTCCAGTTAAAGACCGACAATTGAACTCTTCTTGTCATAGATATATTTCTAGTGTCCATTAGATAGATACCAATCATTATACGATGGCCCTTCACGATGTTCGTAATAACGCGGCCTAATTTACCGTTTTGTCCCTGTAGTTACATCTTCCTCCTTAATACGACTG
>NW_024064906.1:775825-805153 GCF_009727055.1 Benincasa hispida | reverse complement strand
AGAAAAATATATTTAAATTGATTTAATATATGAAGTGAATTATTGTAAATTAATTTATATTGTATATTCAAATTAATTAGAATTGGTTTTAAATTGTTTATATTATTTATTTAATTTTATTGGAAAACTTAATTTTATTGAGATTGAATTTATAAAGGTCATAAATTTATTTTAGATAAAATGATTTAAATTCAATTTTGGATTTTTGGAAATTGAAAAATTACACAAACTTGAAAATGGTTGTTTTTCAAGTTCATTTCACACTTGCTCACTAGGAACCTGCCACCTCTTCCTTGATTTACTCCAGCATGAGTTGATCCCATGCAGCACATTTCTTTGCATGATAGTCTGCAGTATATTGAAGAATTGGAGTGAAGAATTTGATTGGATGAACCGATTGAATTTTTGTTTGAAAATTTTGGATTGAGAAGGCTGCTTTCTTCATGGTTGGCTTCAGTGAGCTCTCTCTATTCCTTTAATTCAGCTTATTTTGAGTCCCACAACTCAATCTAGAGACAAGAGGATAGTAGGTAGAGAAGATCTTGTGGTGCGTCTACACAAGGATTTTAGGGCTTTTGGTAAATAGAATTAGAGATTTTCAACGATTCGGCCAAGGTATGTTCTTGAAAAGCCTATCTCCCACTTGCTTGATCATTGTATACGATCTCTCTTCCTCCTTCCCTCTACCAAATCCGAACAAAGCACACCCTTTGGATTCTCACTCCAAGAATACTAAGGGCTCTAAGTGGTGGTGTCATCTTCGTTTCCTTCTTTTCGTGTGGAGACTGTTCAAGGTAGATGATTGGGTTTTGCTGAGCAATAGCTTACCATCTTAGCAAAAGCGAGATTTTCTGTGAAGAAGAATTCTTTAACTGGTATGATCTCTCGATCTCTTATTTACCGTTCTTTTAAGCATGTCAATATTTTAGCATTATGAATGCATTTTAGTATGTTTGAATGTATATGTGGAAATTCTGTCGTAATGAATTGGAAAGATTCGCTTGTGCTCGTAGGTACTCTCGAATAAGAGTTCTTTCAACTCTCACCCTTGCAAATTAAATAACCGCCTTAATAGACAGAAGTTCACAATTCACTCAGGATTCAGGTCATGTCACATATGGTCATCCTAGTGAAATGTAAGTCTCTACTATTAACGGCGTTATATAATGAGACTAGTCATCTTGTGGTCCAATCTTGTACAAACTCTTTATATAGAATACCCTCGCTCATATGTCTTCACATGAATGATCAAGATCAGATCATTTATAGCACTTTATAACACTTGTAACATCTACAAAGTGGGTTGTATCCGTAATATCACCAAGATTAGGTACCCAACCTTATCTATCTACTACAGACCATTAAGGTTATCATTTAAACATGATCCATCTGCATGTCTTTACATACATGT
The DNA here is from genome assembly GCF_009727055.1 of Benincasa hispida. NCBI lineage: Eukaryota > Viridiplantae > Streptophyta > Magnoliopsida > Cucurbitales > Cucurbitaceae > Benincasa > Benincasa hispida. The sequence continues at coordinate 803,742 of NW_024064906.1, read as the reverse complement.
TTAAATTACATAAAATAACCTAGGATTTTGTGTTTATTAGATTGAGTGTATACTCATAAAATAACAATTTGTTTATATAATGTTTACAAACTACGAGAATACAAGATAGATTTAGGACACCAATCCCAACAACTATTGCAACAATATCAATACTCTTGCAAGATCAATAGCAACATTATTTTGAACCGCATCAATTGAAGTAATTATCGCTTCAATATCATCTTTATAGCAACGTTTATTTGATTCTTATTGCAATGATTTTTCAAGGTATTGCACTATATTGCAACATTTGTATCTTTTGAATTGCAGCAGTTTGATATTGCTACAAAATCAATAGCAATAATCAATTTATCTGTGGCAATTGAAAAATGTTGCAATATTTTTCTTTCATAGGATCAATAAAATCATTACTATTGCAACAATTTCTTTACCTATTGCAACAATTTAATTGTTGCAACAATAACAATATCTTGAATCACAGCAATCGAAAGCAAATTGCTTCAATATCATCTTAAAATAGCATTTATAAGTTTATTATTACAACATTTTAATATATCTTTTGCAACCATTCTTGTTATTGCTTTTACAATTATTTTAATTTAGTGAAAATATTATTTATATTATTTTGCATCAACTTTAACAAATATTGTTGTATTAGTTACTTCATATCAATTTTTTTTTCATTTATTATATTGGTTCTTTAATTCTATTTGGATAGATTTGTACAAAATATGCCTACAAGAAATCAACTCTTTTAGTGTATATGAATACTTCTAAATTAAACCCACAGTGCATTATAATTGAAGTAAACATTTCAGAAACAACAACTTACAAAAGTTCCAAAAAAAAAAATGGTTAAAGTATTTAAAACAAGAAAATATTTCAACAAGAAACTCCTACATCATCCTCAAAAGAGGGTAAATAGCCCAAAATGAACAAAACAATTTTTCCAACCACAAACTGAGACTCTTAAATGTTATGACAAAGGTGTTTGAGTTAGCTTCATGCAACTGATGTATCATTGCCATTTGTGTTCTCTTCAAGATCATAATAAACAATATATATATTTATCGAAATTTTAATGCATAAACGGTTTCTTATTCAAATAATAATAATACAATTTGATCAAAATATATCAAAACTTTAATGCATAAATGAAATTATATTTGACTTGGAATACTATTTCTATGAGTTTTGTCAACACTACAAACTTCGATGGAATTATTCCGCCTTAAAATTGATAACATCTCAACTGTATGTGACTCAATTATCGAAAGTCTAGAGCTTTCATCTAGATTCAATTTGTTGGGGTTGATGTTCATAATGAGTTTAATACATCTAATCTTAACACTTTCGATTTGTTTATATCATCACATATGCAAAAAGAAACATTTGGACGAGATTCTACAAGAGTAGAATTATTATATCATCACACACGTAAATGTGAAAAAGGTTAGTTTCATGAAAAACGACTAATTGCTAACTTAAAGTAAAAATAAATAACTTATCGAGGGAAATTACTTATAGTTCGGTATTTTTCTCCAGTCATCATAGTTTAAAAGGCAAAGTTGACAATTCTTACCATTGTTCCTAAAAAGTTTCCCAATATGCTTGAACCACCATTTATAGGTTGGTCCGAATTATTAAATTTTACGACTAACTTATGACCATCAGATAAGTTCCACACGTCAGACATACGTGTCTTACCACTTATTCTATACATTCCAGATGAATCTATTTTTTATATAAATATAAAGTATAATAAGTCATCTCTTCAAATTGCATTTCTATTGTAAAAAATATTTATATTTACCTTCCACATCAACTTCTTTATTAATTGTCATGTTAACTTCAATATCATTAGCAATCTCCTCTTTCTTTGACCTAGATTCTAAATTAAGTTGACTCGTTATATTTGCTGTAGTACGAGATTCTATGACCACTGTATGATGAAAATGTTCAGAAGAATGCATTTTTTATGTACACAAAATTACAATACAACATGAGTGCACCAAAAGAATTTTGACAATGCATAAAAATAATAAAGATTTTGAAGTAAAAATAACTTACATTATGTGTAGTCACAAATACTATTTAAGAATCTCAATCATTGTTAATATTTTCTTAACTCCTTCAACATCATCTCTAATTAAACTTTATTGAGCATTAAATGATTCATTATTGAAATTGGTCTTAGGCTCATTTGGGCAATCTCCCACATCAAATAGATCTTGAGGTTTAGTGTCAACCACTATATTCCGTTCAGGTTCTTTCGGACCTTGGATGTAATAAACTAATTTTGCTTGTGATGTAAAGATAAAAGGCTCGTGTCCCAACAATTCACCTGTATGAACTAAACGAGTGAAATTGACTAGAGTAAAATTAAATATATCAATCTTTCTTCCAATATATTTAGTTGGATTTGCACAATCACATTTGAATAAAACAATCTTGAAATGATCATAATAATTGTTGATACCAAAAATCGCACCAACAATAAATGTGCATATGTGTTGAAGGAGAATAGCTCGATATCCTGCAAAAATATGAGTGAAGCTAACACGGGTGTGATGTTGAGTCAAATTCATTCTGACACTCAAGTTAGAATCGGGTTTGAATTTAATTCGACTGGTAAAAAATACTATGAGTTGGAAACCATACATATTCATTACCAACCCTCCTGAATTATATAGGGTATCTGTATAATAACTGAAACTAGCTTGCCTTTTCAGCTCCCAAGCTATTAATAATCATTAACGTATCTGAGTCGTTACACGTTTCTATCCTTAATGTACTCGACCTTTGGGTGGAATCATGACGTTTGATTTACCAATCATCACTCACAATGTGACTATACCTCTTTAATACAACAATAATTGAATTATATAAACGAAAATGGGAAATTTACTAACCTCCAAATTAACCATCTTAAAAGAAGCTTTTAAATGCTAACTCTTAATGCATGCATGAGGACAATTTCATCGTTAAATCTAATGCATGACTAAAAGGTCATGCAAAGCTCCCTACCTCAATTGGGCCAGTCTAATTGAGGGTGAATATGTGCCAACCCCTTCTTTGTACCCTTTTTTTTTTAATACATAATATTTTTTTTCTTTATTTTTTAAGGAGTTGACCTTGTTTTCGAGGTCACCTGAGCTGCCAACCCTCACGGGTTGGTTTTCCTAAGATGGGGGTGAAGGATCCACAGTGAAGTGACCCTTGAGTGAAACCGGATCTCCCAAATCCCAATTCTTTACAAAATTGCAATCTTTTTACAGAGAAGAAGAAAATATGATGCATTTAATTAAAAACACATGGCATGCTAAAAAAAATAAATAAATAAACAAATTAGGCTTTCAAAAAAAACTCTTATCTTTGAAGATGATCTTCAATGAAATCCAAAACACAACCACAAACGACGACCTCGATATTCTCTGGGATGCGAACCCATGAGGTGAAGACACTGGTGAAATTGGATGAGAGAGAAGGGAAGAATTTTTTTTAGAGGAAGAAAGGAGGAGATGGGAGATGGGAGAAAACTTTTTTCTCTCTTGTAAAACCACAAAACATCTCTGTATTTTTCTAACCATAAAACCACAAAACATCTCTGTATTTTTCTAACCAGCTTTCAAGAAGAAGACGATCCCAGATAGAAAAAACCAACATTCCACTTACGTGAAAGTGAAGAGAAAAGAGGGGTGGGAATTGTAACTCCCTCCCATTAATTAATTTAGTATTATTTAATTAAATAATATTAAATGTAGTATTATTTCAACCTAAATAAATAATTTAATATATATTTAATATGTAAACTACCTTATCATATAATATATATTAAACTATATGTTATATCAAATATAAATCTTAATCTATCGTTTTAATATTGTATCATATACAATATGACCTATATTTTTTTTTCTCACTAATGACATTTAATATAAATCACGTTTATATTAAATTTAATAATATCATCTAATTCACTTAATTAATATTTGAATCATATTCAAATATTTATTCCCTCTCAAATAAAAACTTTATATTATAAATGTATCAAATACATTATAACAATTATATCATATATAATTAATTTAACTTAATTATATATATATAATTAATTCTCTCAATTAATTTAAACAATTCAAATTAATCCAAAAACTGATTCTCATTTAGTCCTATTGAGTTACCGTGGGGGTCTTATGGACCTATATCTTGAAGCTCCAATTGTACGTGAATAATTAATAAAACTTTTTAATTAAATTATTCACCATCTGTTAACTATCGGGCACTCCACTAAAGACCGACAACTACACTCTTCGCACTACAGATATATTTCTGTCTCTATTGGATATAACTAATCAACAGTACGATGACTTTTTCACAAATTGCTCGTAAGTACAGTTGGACAAAAATTACCGTTTTACCCCTGTAGTTACATCTAACTCCTTAATTACCACTGATCCCTCTAATGAACAATTAATCATTGTCCAACTATGATCAAATCCCTCTCGGGACAGGAGAGAGTGTGCGCCACATTGTTCAAGCCCCGGAACCAACCCTTAAGAGATCAATTTATCTACTTGTCCCGCTATTGGGGAAGAAGTGAATTCCTTCTTATGTGTCTGTGTTCCCAACTCTCCAATCAGACGAATCCCCAAAATGGTATGCTTGTTAAGTCAGCAATCTAGACACTCAATACCCTAAAACTAACGAGACTAGTCACTATAGCTTTGGACAACATTTTGACATACAACGTCAACATGAAAAGAGTAAAGAAAGGAAGATTAAGAACACTTCACTGTCGAAGAGCCCTTTATTTGAATAGAAAACATCAAGACTCCTTTGATTAGCACCTCGGGAACTCGAACGACCTCCAACTTTTCTCTCTTTTTGATAGCAAACTCACCTTGAAGCTCTCCACTTTCATGTCTACAGATCACATCCCTATTTATAAAACTCCCAAACTTGCAGCCCAAGAACTTTCCAAAAATGCAGATTTTTCACTTAAGGAAAACTGACATCACGACGCTGTTTGTCATGAAAGGCTACCCTCAAGCGCCGAAGTGCTGCGGCGCAGCCTATAGTACCACAACACTTTCGACCTACTCCAAATAAGTAGCTCTCGGGAAAATGTGCCGAGGGTAGTGTTTCGACGCTATGCTCGACGTTGCCTTATTTTTCACATTTTCTTCTATTTTCTTCCAATTTTGGCTCGATTTGGTTCTTTTGGCTTTCAAAACTTACTTTCTTTATAATTACCTGTAAACTACTGGCAAACACATCAACTCTAATAATAATAATAAAAAAAAAGGTTCCTAAATTTAGAACAAATAAAGCACTTTTCAAGTGCTTTCTCCAAATTGACGTTTTCTAATCATTTTTACCTTTCATATTCCTCATTGGGATTAGGAATCCAAAGCCACCACACTATAAATAAGGGGTTATAGACACATCCAGAGGTAAGTTTTTCTCCCCCATCTCTAGCTTGCTCTGATCATTTGCCAAATACTGACTTAGTAGGAAGTTCTATGGTAGGCACCACACCGGTATTTTCTTTTCTTGTCTTGCAAGTTGTTTTTTTTCCTCGAAATTATAAATTCACTATTGAAGGCATGTGAAGGTCAGGTGGGTCCTCTTACTCGGATTTTTCCAGCAACAGTCATAAATAAAAGATTTGACTAAATCATAATTACAAAATTAAGACTTTAAAAACACAAAAGTTAAAGTCCCGTTTGGTAATCATTTTGTTTATGATTTTTTGTTTTTGAAAATTAAGTCTATTTTCTGTCATTTTCTTACAATGATTTGCATATTCTTAAGTTCAAGAGATGAATTCTAAGCTAAATTCCAAAAACAAAAACAAATTTTTAAAAACTAAACTTGGTTTTTAAAAACATCGATAAAAAGTATATAGCAAAGCTAGGAATCTAGAGGTGGAATAAGTGTTTATGGGCTTAATTTTCAAAAATTAAAAACCAAAACCAAATGATTACCAAACAGGGCACAAGATTTTTTGTTTTTCATTTTTAAAAATTAAGCTTATAAAAACTCATTCCACCTCTAAATTTCTTGCTTTGTTATCTACTTTCTACTAATATTTTAAAAAAAAAATAATAATAAGTCAAATTTTAAAAACTAAAAAAAATAATTTTTCAAACTTTTTTTTATCTGAAATTTAGCTAAGAATTCAACTTTTGTAATGAAGAATGATGCAAATCATTTTAAGAGATTGAGAGGAAATATGCTTAATTTTCAAAAATCACACCAAAGAAAAAAACGAAATAGTCACCAAACGGGACATAAATTAGGACTAAACAATAACCATATAGAAAAACAACAATTTAATCTAGGGCAACTTGCAAAAATTGATCAAGAAGTATGCAATTACATCCGCAAACTTTCAATTATAAAAATTAAGCTCTCAAACTTATACAAGTGCTTGAAACTGAACCTTTAAACTTATAATAGTTATAGAAATTTAACTCCGAATGAAAGAAAAAAATGAATTTTCATACTTATACAATTATTATTATTATTTAAGTTTTAGGGTCCCAATTTTAGCATCTATATGATTTTGAAGGCTCAATTTTCATAATTAAATGTTAAAGGGTATAATTGTAACTACGTGATGAATAGTATAGTTTTTAGAATTTACCCTTTAATCAAATTTTTATTGATGTGATATTTTTTAGAAGAATTACTAATAGGGTATTTGAATAGATTGTTTAATAAAATAATTAACATGTCACATCATACTGAATAAACTATAATATGGAACTAGAAGGGAGAGTAGGACTAAAAGCTGTTAGATATTGTAATTTAACTTATGTTCACCTAGCTTTTGCGTCAAAATTGGTGATTTAAGATGAGCCACGAGCCAAAATAAGCACACTTCTCGTATGGTACTGCTGATCTCAAACCCAATGGGCGGCTTCTCAGGGAAGATGGAAAGCCCAATGGGCCAGTAGCTTATTGACGATTTTTAGCCCACCATACCCAAAGCGGACGCATGCCTACATGCATGTTATTTTAATAACTTATAAAATTTTTAAATTGTTAAAACTAAAAAAAAAAACCTAGAAATTTGATATTTGACTAAAATATCTTTGATTATTATCCTTACTCTTACTCTTTTAATTGAGAATATAATGTATTGAGTAAGTTGTTAATTATTTTTAAATTTGAAATATTTATTTCCATTGTTTGAAAAATATATATTTTTTTATATTCTAAATTAAATGAAACCCTAGTATACTTATTAAGTTATTGCTTGTATTGATTTACCATCATCAACTTTTCTATAGTTAAAAGCTTGGATCTTATGATCAACGTATATTTAATTTGTTGATTTTTTTTTATTTTTTTAAGTTCAACAATGGATAAGGATGAAATTATCAACATTTGAGATGATAATTAGTATTTTATCTATTAAATTATGTCCAGGTTGAAAAGTGTTTAGACAATTAAAAATCAACAAATCTAAAAAGTACATTTTCTATGATTAATAAAAATTATATTTTCTATGATAGTTGTTAGTTGCCCTTCTATCATTAACATTACATTTTAGTTTATCATAAAATATATTAACACAATATTTGGATTATATGCCACTTTTTAGATCAATTTTCTTCTTTTTTTTTTTTTCTTTCTCTTACAATAGAATCAAATATCTGATCTCAAGATTAATAATACAAACAATATATAAGATCTACTAGGCTCATTTTAGCTTTTCAAGTCAACCCTTCATCTTTAACAAACTTGATTTTATATTTTGAACCAAAATAATTAACTACAAATAATATTAAAAAAATACTATAAATCTTTGAATTATTTTTCATAATTTATAAATATATTATTAACAAATTAGCTGTATATTTCTCATATCATTGAAGGATTAAATTGTTTTATATACTATTTCTGCTATTATTTTAATGATTTTCATAATTTTATATATATATTCTTAATAAATTAGTTGTATATTTCTCATATTCTTTAATGACCATTTTTTTACGAAGTGATATTTCTTTTTTCAAATCGTTAAAATATTCTTCATTTTTTTTAATCAATTTTAGCACCTATCATATTATTATAGTTATATTTATATAAGATTTCACCAATTAACTAACATATAGTTACATATACAGTGTAATACTAATATGAAGCTATGCGATTTAATTATTTTATATTTACACGTACAACATAATTGTAATGTAAACTTATGAGATTTTAAACATAATTTTTTTTGTAATCTATTATTATAGCAAAATTTTGTATGATTCCTCTCCATGATTATCTATCCAAATCTATCTTTTGTCATAGATTTGATTTTATCTTATTCATTGTCAATTTATTTATACATTTTCTTATCAAATTTGGTTTTATATTTCTTTTTAATTTATTTATACATCTTGTTATCAAAATCAGTTTTTTGTTACCTTCTTTTTTCAAATTGATTAAGTTTTATCTAATTCTTTTTCAATTTTTTTTTTTTTTATATATATTTAGGGATTTGTATTCTTATCATGGTTTAACTATTTTATTTCATACATTTTTTTCTTTTATATTATTACCATTTATATAATTTATTTTTCTAAAAAAATGTAATATAATAATATAATAATATATTATTGGTATATACCTGTAATATTTTGAGATCTTGTGAATTTAAACTAATTAACTCAAATTATTGGATTTTATTTTTTTTAATTTTGTATTTTAGTGTCCAAACTAATATAATTGAGAAGATAATCCATTTAAATTTATTTATCCGAGATTTGAAAATTTTGCATTAAAGTTGATAAAAGATTTTAAATTTAAGAGGGAAAAGTATAAGAGTCAACCTTACTTGGAATTATATATATATTTCATTTTTGAAAAATCCAATAAATTTTAGTAGAGTTTGAAATGTCTAGAACTTCTCTCTTTTTTCCCATTTTTATTGTTCTACCATTATCGTAGCCGCATACCATACCACTAAGTTAAGGTGTATTTTTTTATCTTTTCTCACTTTTTTATTTGTTCATGAACCTGTAATCGGCAGTGATCCAACTCCAATATATGATTTTTCTTTCCTTTAATTGTTTCTTATGAAATTATATATTGTGATCGCCTGACGACAAGGAAAACAGAAAGAAAAAGTGGTGTGGTTGCGTGAAGAAATTCTCAAATCCCTAATTTCTTTTTTAGAAGAAAACTGAAGGAGGAGGAGAAAATTTTCAACTCCTTATTTTTTATTTTTTTTTTGAGTTGTTGGTAATTTTGGTTTTAATTATTTTTTATTTTCTATGAATACTTAGAGATTTATAGTAGTCATATCATGTAGATGTTGATTGGACTTTTGATAGGCTACATTGGTTACCATACTATTTGTTTAGTTAAAGTGAATTTGAAGTTTTTTGTTATAACTTATGAACGTTAGGTATTTATTTGTAGTCGAAGGCAGTTTTGACAATTTATCATTATTATTTATTATTATTTAATTTGATTTTGCCATTTTCACAATTCAAATTTTTTTTTACTAATTTTTCAAATGAAACCTCTAAATTTGCTATTTATCTAGTCAACCTTTTTAATAACTTAGAAAAAAATTTATGTTGACTTGACGTTAAACTCCGATAAGAATTTAAAAGTTTAAATCTATCACAAATGGTTAAACTAAAAAAAAAACCTAGAAATTTGATATATGAGTAAAATATCTTTGATTTTTTTCTCTTTAAGTTGAATAGAGATGAAGTTGAACCTCTTCCTCTTTTAATTGAGAATATAATTTATCGAGTAAGTTGTTAATTATTTTTAAATTTGAAATATTTATTTCCATTGTTTGAAAAATATTTATTTTTATATTTTAAAATTAAATGAAACCATAGTATACTTATTAAGTTAACCATTTGAAAGTCAAAAGCAAACATAAATTAATTGACATATGAGTGTGTTAGTAATTAAAGGTTAACCCTTTCAAACTTAAGCTAAAGTGAATGTAGTTCACATACAATTTTAAATTTAAGAAGTGTTATAGAGATCTCTCTCTATATGGTAATTTTGAAGGAACATAACATCTTTAATTTTAGTTTTAATCAACTTATATTCAATTGAAGAGATGTACATCAAATCGTCGATATTTGAGATAATAATAAGTAGCGTTTTATCTACTAAGTTATTGCTCGTATTGACTTATAATCATCAACTTTCTTAGAATTAAAAGTTTGGATCTTATGATCAACATATATTTAATTTGTTGGGTTTTTTTTTTTAAATTCAACAATGGACAAAGATGGAATTATCAACATCTGAGATGATAATTAGTATCTTTACCCACTAAACTATGTCTTGATTGAGAAATGTGTAACAATTAAAAAAATTAACATATTTAAAAAATTTCTATGATTAATAAAAATTATATTTTCTATAATAATTGTTATTTGCTTTCTATTATTAACATTACATTTTAGTTTATCATAAAATATATTAACACAATATCTGGATTATATGCCACTTTTTAGATCATTTTTCTTCTTTTCTTTTACGAGATGTGAGATGGTAAAATTGAATATTTGATTTCAAGATTAATAATACAAATAATATGTAAGATGTACTAAGTTCATTTTAACTTTTCAAGTCAACTCTTCATCTTTAATAAACTTGAGATTTTATATTCCGAACCAAAATAATTAATTATAATAATATTTAAAAAATACTATAAACATTATACTATTTAGTTCAAGAGATTTTTTTATAAATTGAAATCTTGAATGGAATTGATTTTCAAGGGGACAAATATAGGGGGAAAAACACCAACTGGATAAAAGCTTCTTTATGTTGGGATTTGGATTTGATTCTTTCAAATAAGATCCTCCAGTTAGATTTTCTTGCATGTTTTTATTCTACATGTCCACATCCACACATTCACTTACTCTCTCCATTTACCTATGCCAGTTTTTGTTTTTTATTTTAAAAAGTAAGTCTATTTCCTGTTATTTTTTACGATGATTTACATCTTTTTTAAGAATAATAGTTAAAGTTTTAGCCGAATTTCAAAAACAAAAACAAATTTTTAAAAACTACTTTTTTAGTTTTCAAATTTTGGCTTATTTTTTAAACTATTGTTAAAAGATAGATAATAAAGGAAGAAATTTGAAAGTGGAAATAGTATCTATAGGTTTAATTTTCAAAAATAAAAACAAAAAACCAAATGATTATTAAATAAGGCCTCAATATGTTTTATTTGGTTAGTTTTTAAAAAACTAGCGGCTTATCTTAAAATCTTATAAAAATTTAATCATAAACTATATATTATTGCTAGTAAAAAAATAGATTATACTATAACTTATTAAAACATAGTTTAGTGACTAACGGATCACCCATACATATATTTTTCAAACCATAGTGACTTAAAAGCGGTTTATGGCTATTCCTAGTTATCCAAAGTATCTAATTTATTGAAGAAAATCTGAAAGGTTATTAGAATGGGACATAAAATTCAGCTGGTAATTTAATATTAAATTTGCTTCAATAATAATAATTCGGGAGATTTAAAAAATAAAAAATAAGAAAATAAGAAAAACTATTTATACAAAGTAGTAGAATTTAGGGTGTATTTGAAATGCATTTTCGAATATTAATTTAAACAATAAGTCATTTTTAAAAAAATAGAATATTTGGGGATCACTTAAAATAATTTTTGAAGTGAATTTTCAAAAATTTTTGTCAAAAGTGTTTAAATAAAAATGAGTTTTTTTTAAATTTTTTTTTTTCTCAAATCAATCCAAATGGGTTCTTAATCTTTTTTTTTTATAGAGGTTGATAGAGGTTGATAAAAATCTATCAATATCTATCAGTGATACTATGATAGACGCTAATAGAAGTCTAGTAATGTCTATCAATACTTTTTTTTTCTATTCATATAAATAGTTTGACATTTTTTTTATACGTAAAAATTTTCCTAATAATTAACTAAAATTAAGAAAAATGATACTAATTTACACTCATATGTCATGTCATATTTATATAAAAAAACAGATTGTATTCCATCTTTATATATAGAGTTCATTACTTGTGTAATTTTTTAAAGTTAGGTTATTTTCTAACACTATTATGTTATTTTGTAATCTACGGTATCTAAACAGTAATAAAAATTCACTCAATTATTTTGCAAAGGATATCTGATTTAAGAAAAACAAAAAATTGAATATACACTGCCCCTTAAAAAGGTTTATAAATTTCCTAAACTAAAAAAAGTTTAATCACTAAAATTCAATTCGATAACTATTTGATTTTTACTTTTAATTTTCTTAGAATTAAGCTTATAAATATACACTACTTCCGTCTATTATTGATTTGGTTGTTTTGTTACCAAATATGTTTCAGTGTTTTAAAAAATAAAACCAAAATTTGGAAACTACAAATAAAGAAAAGTAATACTTAAAAACTTATTTTTATATTTAGAATTTGACATTCAAATGTCTTAGTTTTGTACATTGATCAATATCAAAAATAAATTGTATTAGATTTATTTACAAAATAAAAGAAACAGTGTAAATAAATATCACTTACTACAATTAAAAAATGGTGAATAAAAAGAATAAAAAAAAATAGTATCATAATTAGTGACATAAACTATTAAAAATGCAGTAAAATTAAAATATATAAGCAAATATTTTTGTTCGTACGCAAGAAGGAAAGTATAAAAGGAACAAGAATCGCATATTAAAAATGCCTATCAAACCAAAAAGAGATTTACACATACCCTCTTTGAATGCCAATTTTTCTAATAACAGATCTGAGAATCGAATTTTCCACAATGCCAAACAGCGGATTTTGGTCAAATTCAACGTTCATTAATCCTCCTCAATTTTCACCTATAAATAATTCATTAAAAAAAATAAACAAACACACACAACACACAAACTCCTTGATAATTGTAACAAAAAAAAGAAAATGGAGGATTCTCGTAAGGGTAAGGAACAACAAAAGCAAGGTGACGATGGGATCAAGTACCGGGGAGTGCGACGGCGACCATGGGGGAAATACGCGGCGGAGATACGTGATCCATCGAAGAACGGAGCGAGGCAATGGCTTGGGACGTACGAGACAGCGGAGGATGCAGCTAGGGCTTACGATCGGATGGCATTTCAGTTGAAAGGTCATCTTGCTAGTTTGAATTTCCCTGGTGAGTATTACGCTCGTGTTATGGGTTCACCTCCTCATCCTCCTCACTTGTTTCCTTCCGCTCCGATCAATCGGGGTTTCGAGAGCGGTGGTGGTGGATCGTCGTCTTCTAACTTCGATCCAGAGCAAGTTATTGTGCTTGAGTATCTTGATGGTAGAGTTTTGGACGACCTTCTTGGGCAAGAGGAAAAAAAGAAGAAGAAGAAGAATAGCAAATAACTACAAACCCTACCTTTTTTTCCAGCTTTGTATTTGGATTTTGCCCTAGCTTTTACTAAGCCCTTAATATAATCTACAAGACTATGTAACTCTTATTACTGTTTAATTAATCCTTGTTTTTATTAATTAGTAGGTCAGAAAACAAGCCTGCTAGCTTTCTGTCTTCCATTGGGGGGTTTAATTTCAATGGAGTAGTGGCATATCTTAATTAATATTACTGCAAATTTTAGTTTATTTCGGATTCAAAATTACTCAAACATTTCTTTAAACAAGTCTTTAATATTCTAATAGGATATCAATTTATAATCCATTGTAAAACATCTAAACATGATAAATTTCAATGGAAAAATTCAAGACACAATGCAACTTAGATGAAAATTTGATGTTGAGTTTTATGTCTAAAGGGTATAAATTTGTATTAATATAATTTTAAATATATATTTATATGGTTAAAAATTAATTTAAAAAATGGTGACTTTTATATTTTCTTGTCTATATTTGATATCAAGGGAAATTAAAGCTAACTATAACACTAACTAGATCTCATTATTTAATTTTTATATATACTTTATGGAAAAATGAAAAAAGCCATTAAAAAATATGTGGGTTATAAAATAAATGTAAAAGCATGCATGCAGATGGAAAAGCTTAATATTAGCTTTTAAAGAAATGAAAAATAAAAAATAAAAGGTTTGATGTAAAATTGATTTGGAAAATCTGGAAATTATTATTGAGAGAGAAAAAAAAGAATATTATTATTGTGCAAGTTGATCGAGAAGTCTGTGATCTCATGGTGTAAGGTTACTTCGGAGATTTCATCCACAGTGTTTTATGTTCCAATATTTGTCTGGCAAATCGACATCGAATTTTGCAAAGTGAACCGATGATTTATTATTTATTGATCTCTTTCAATAATATATAAAATGCAAATGTTCAAAAGGTATATTGAAGCACATTCTTGAACATAAAACTTCATCTTTCTCCTTCTTAGTTTAATTTTCAAAAGCATTCATACACGTAGATATATGCGGTTCATTTCGATAACGATATTCTATTTTTAAATTCCTTTATGATATGTTTTTTTTGTTTGGTTCTTCACTATTTAGAATTATTTTTGTTCAATAATAGTTCTTTGAAAGTTACTTCCGTAAACTTTTGAAACCGTGATTTAAAATAATGATGATTTCCTTAGGCTATTAATTGGGATTAATGTGTTGTCACAATTAAGACTTCAAAATTCTTGTTCTCTTAACTTTATGTACATTTAAGTTTAATAGTTATTTTAACTAATGTAGACCATATCAATGTACTTTATTAGGCTTTGTAATTACTTTTTTTTTTCGAGCAAAGTTTAAATTTTAATTTGATCTCACCGAAAATTTTAAAGTTGAGTATTCATATTTGAAATTAACTTAAATTTGGGTCACTAGTAATTTTAAAAAATACAAGTTTTAAGTTTAACACAATCTACGACTAGCACATAACTACCCAAATAGAAAATTGCTTTGTGAAAGAAAATAATTGGTATGATAATGACAGAGATGTGATTTGTGAGGTATGAAAATGATATCAACCAACTTAATATTTATGAAACTATCTAAGGTCAAATGAAAACTAATCTCAATTATAGAGAACAAGTTTATAATTTAGGTTTTGTTTGGTAATTATTGATTTTTTATATTCACTTTTTAAAATTAAGTCTATGAATATCCTTTCCGTTTCCACCTCTAAATTTCTTACTTTGTTATCACTTAATTTTTTTTTACCAATAATGAAAAAAACTAAGCTAATTTTTTAAAACAAAAAATTATAATTTTATTTTATTATTTATTTTTTATTTTAAAATTTGGTTAAGAATTCATTTTTTTTTCTTTTTTTACTTATGAAAGTTGTAAAACATTATAAGAAATTAAAAGAGAAATAGACTTAATTTTCAAAAAAACCAAAAATCAAATAATTACTAAAGAGAAAAGAAACCTCAATATATTTTTTTCCTTTTTAGAACAAACATTCCAAAGTTTTTCTCAAATTATACTTCTTTTACTATTGTGCTAAATTGGCATGTTTTTCTTAACTTGTTTCACTGACTTTCCACATACATCTTAAATGATAAGAAATTCATGTTTTAAAAAATTCAAGTTAGAGATTACTTTTGGAGATGGTACTAGATGTCTCATATATCCAATGAACTATGTTTGATTTACAAGCCATGTGACTCTAATAGAATATGTTAACAGAACCATTCGTGTTTTAAAACAAAAGTTATATATGTGTATATATATATATTTGATATAATTGAAGGGAGAGAGATTCAAACTACAAATTTCGTAGATATTAACATATTTTATGTTAGTTGAAAGCTATACTCGTTAAACAAAAGTTAATTGAGTCATATAAAAACTGAAAATAAAAAAGAGACAAGTATTGAAAAATTCATAATTATTTTAAAATATACAATTTGAACATGGATGAAAAAACCAAAATCTATAAGGTATTAAAATTATTTGGAACATAGATATCATAACTTATAAAGAGATCGATATAGTTTGTTGTGTTCCTCAACTATGCAACTTAGATCAAAATAGGTAGATCCTCACGAAAATAAGAAGCTAAAAAAATAATATTTTGGGAACCATAACCTTGTATTTATAAGTTGATCCTAATATTCCCATAATTTCTTAGGATCAATGAGTTGGTTTCTACTCAATCGATCACATTTCTAAATGGAATAATGTTAAGTGTCTATAATCAATATCATATGCCCATTAAATAGCCTATTTAATTTGTTACCCACAGATACTAAATCAATTATTAAATTAATTTCAACAATTAGATGTAAATGAAATTTAAACCTATTAACATAAGAACGTGCATGATTTTTCTAAGTAGTTATCAGTATGATCAAAAGATGAAGATGGGTTTCAAAGTTTGGATGATTAGAAGCACTTTATATATTAATAAACAATATGGGTGTGTGTGTATATTATATGTAACCTCCACTTTTCCTCTCAGCCATAGAATATTTCATTCTATATATATAAATATATATATATATATATATATATATAAGAAGAAGAAGAAGATGCATGAATGGAGCAGTCAAAAAGCTTGGATCCCAAGTAAACCAAAATGGCAAATGAACAACAACGCAACTGAGAGCTTTAAAACCACGGGGCGTTGACCAACACTTTCACTCCCACTTGGGTCTCCTATGTGACAGAATCTTCATTCCGACAGTGATTGGTCAAATTCTATGAACCTAACTTCTCTTCTATAACCATTCTTTCCTTTTTCTTTTTCTTCTTTAATCTTCTTTTAATTATTTCTTTCGAATTTCTCCAACTCTCCACTCATTTTTTCCCATTTCTTTTCATTTTTAAAAACCAAATAGATATTTTTAAAGTTTTGTCTGAGATCCCAAAACGAAAATAGATGAAGAGAACTCACAATATCTATAAAATACACAAATTATTTTTTTCTAATTGACAATTTATTTTAAGATGAAATTACATGTTTATATAATAAGGTTAACGACTAAATAGATATACGTCTAAAAGTTTAATGACTTATTATGCACATTTTTTTAAAATTCAAAAACTTATGGAAAATGATATTCGACTGAATAATTTCTTGTATATAACATGAGATTTACGGAAATTTATAGAAAGGACGATAACCAAATTATAGCCCGATAATCTAATTATAGCATAAATACATATAAATTAAGGCCTAAATATCTCAACACCCTCCCTCAAACTCAAAGTGATAGAAACAACTTGAGTTTGTAAGTGGATAAACTGAAACAACGGATGACAGAAACTGAAGAAGCAGTTCTGAATCAAAACATGGTAGATTCGGGCGGGAAGTAGAAACCCATGAAGAACTGGAATACAGAGAACTTCTAGGCTGGAAACAGGAACTCATGAACTTCTAAGCTGGAAACAGAGAGCTTCATAAAGATCTAAAACAAAACTCACGAACTTCTGAGTTGAAAACAAAGATCTACGAATGCCAGATTAGAAAACAGAACAGAACAGAGCTAAAACTTATTAACAAAGACAAACCAAAACTAGGCTTGTCAAAAGCAAAGCATCGAGGGAGGGGGGGAGCATCGAGTGGGGGATCAAGGATCGAGTTCTTCACAATGAGGATCATCAAGTAGGTTTTGTTTTGCGGCAGATCTGGGCAGGCATCGAGTGGGGAGATCTAAGATGCGTAAGAGAGGCTGGGCAACAACAAATTTGGGCAGATATGGAGCGAATCGGAGATGGATCAGTATGTAGATCTACCTCTGTCGATCGACCATCAACGGAGGCAGAGATCGAACAACAATGACGACTGAAGAATAGAAAGCTTTAGAGATTAAGCTCTATACCATGTGGAAACTGATATTCGATTGAATAATTTCTTGTATATAACTTGAGATTTACATAGAAAATTTATAGAAAGGACGATAACCTAATTATAGTCTAAATACATAAATTAATTAAGGCCTAAATACTTCAAGAAAATGGGTACAAATTTAAAAGTTAAAAGAAACTAAATTTAAATTTCGAAAATTGCACATGTACAAACAGAGAAGCGTATGTCAACGTTGGAGTTCCATGGCAAAGGTAGAGTAGGTCAGTGGTCCTGCTCCATATCATATATGTCTTGGACATTAGTATTTGAGTGGCGGCGGCCTTTTGCCTTATTTTCATGAGAAATTGTAATACTAAATCCAAAGATATATTTTTTAAGGGCAACAAAAAATACATAATTTTATTCAGCACTATATATATGGTTTGTAATGTGATAAATACATAATCTTAAAAGGTATATACTTAGATTCTGTAAATTAAATTGGCTACAAAATTACGAATGAGGGTATATCATGTACATGAGTCATCTATATACCCGATGGTAAACCATTTTGCTTCCATCATCCCTATGTATACTAGTATCTATACTTTTTTAACAAGGTTATATAAAATTGTGTGAAGGAAAAAACAAATATATATTGTGAATATATTTATATAAACTAGATGAAGTAGTATATATTGTGAAATACAACTAGATAAAGTAGCTAGTAAAATGTTAATAGGTTAAAAAAATCTCAAGCTAAATAGTGTATATACACTCCCAATTGGAAGCTAAACAAAGTTGTAAAATTGAGTATATATGACCATTCGAGGATGATTTGCTGTTGACCCGTGACTAGTTGTGGTGCTAGAGGTGAAAAATAAGCCTTTTTCTTTTAACATTTTTTTCTCAAATCAATCCAAACGGACCAGAATTTGGTTGTGTAGAGGACAACAAACTCAAATTCTTCATCACCTTTTTTTACCACAACCATCACTACTTCTAACATCCTCCATTGATTCACTTGTATGAGACGTTAGATAAATTTTGTCTAAGTCAAACTTTCGAACTCTTTGAGCCTGTTTAGATTGATTAGAGAAAAAAATATTTTTCAAAAAAATCAATTTATTTAAGTTCCTTTTATACAAATTGTCTAAAATATACTTTAAAAATATTTCAAAAGTTATTTCAAATGATTGTCAAACACTTCAAATCTTTTTATAATAACTTATTTTCAAAACTAAACATTTGAAAAATTAAACCAAACACAACCTTAATCATTACTATTAGCTTCGGAAAATCTTATCTCTCTCATGATTCTAGTATAAGTTAACGTAATGGTTAGTTTAATTATAATAATAATATTATTATTATTATATATATATATAACAAACCGGCTGAAAAAGTGCACTTTGGTTGTAGCCATTAAATACAATTTCCTGAGGCGAATTTAAGATTTATTAATTACATCTTCTAATTTTAAATATATTTATAATTTACTTTTTATTGTACAACATCTTTGTCGAATTTCACAAATTTTGAATAGAAGAAAAGTGGTCTAAATAAATAAAATGTGGCAAATAAAGTTGGTTAAAAATTACTTTTGGTTCCTAAATTTTCATTGAAATAAAAAATAGTTCTTGTATACTCAAATTTGTTACAAATTAATCTATTAAGTCCAATACATTTAACTTGATAAGAATTTAGTCCTTGTCATAAAAAAAAAAAAACCTTATTAAAATTAATAGTAAATTTTATTATATAACAATTTAGTCTTTATGATTTATGAATAAATTTGATTTTTTATTAAAATCTACCTGTGTAAAAAATTAATTGAATCTTAATATTATTTTACACTAATTGTTACAAATTACAAAATAGAGTGACTTAAATTATTATTTATTAAGACTAATTGACTAAAAATGGTTACAAACTTAAAAAACATGTCGGCTGATCGTTATCAACTAATACTTAACGGCTAATTGTTGCTTTAAAAACATTAATTTTGTTTTCTTTTTGTCGTGAGACACATTATAAATCATTATTTGCCTAACATCATTAACACCGAGACTTAATTTTTTTAAAAGCAAAACAAAGGGTTTATAGAAAAAGAAAAAAAGAAAAAGTGACGGTAGTGGGCAGCTCGAAAAAACAAAGCATAAAAAATAAAATATTTTAATAATTAAGGAAAGGTTAAATTTTGAAAAATTTTCTTTAATACGTCTATTCACATCTTTATTGGATGTGATTTTTAAAAGAGTAGGATCTACTGTTATTAATGTAGTTTCCATACATATTTATAAAGATAAATTTATAATATAAACAAATAGTGTTCGGTGTACTAAAAAAATTCTCGAAGTTCCAAATTCAAGGTAATTTAATAATATTAAAGTTTAATTAAACCGAACTTAATCTTTAATTTGTCTTACCTTTTCTCAATTAATAATAATAATTTGTCTAACCTTTTATTACGTAACGTGTAGGTCAGCGTTTCAAATGATTGGACATATATTAATGAAGAGATTAAATATTAATTATACCCGACAAATAGTTTGTTGAAATTTTCATAAAGGATGACACGTCATTATTGACTTTTAATGGGCTTTTTCTTTCTTTTTCTCTGTTCATATAAATTATTAAGTGCCTATTTTTATTCATAAAAAGTGGGATATCTCTAATCTTAATTCTTTCTTAAATAATTTTAATTCTTTTTTAATAATTATACAATACAACTTATTTATAATATTTCAGTGAGTTAGATTTACTAATTACAATTGCTCGTCTTTTATTAAATGATAACCAAACCAAACTATTTAACAATCGCATCAATTTATTGTTTATATGATGGTTAATGTGAACAAATATTATTAACCAAACTATTTGTATATATTAAATGAGATGCCCTACTTTTTACCTCCGTTACTTATAACACTTTAACGATGAAATTTAAATTAATATTTGAAAGAAGTTGTATTTATATATGTTATATCTAGACCTCTAAATGACATTAACAATAAATTTGTTTGAATAGGAGAAAAATGAAGTCTACAAAAGAGGAAACTTGTACAAGATAGGAAAATGCTACATCCACTCTGATGCTTAGGTCAATAACCAATCAAAGAAAAGTATAAATCTTAAATTATCATGTCCTAATCCTTTTATGATTAGGTTTCAGAATCTATATCTATGAGGCTTTTTGAGACTTTTAGATTGAGCAGAGCAAGCAAGATAGTTTTTGGGTTGATTTGCTGGGTCCGCCTCAGCCTAGCTCAGAATGGGGTTCTATCTATTCCTTCCTACATCATTGGTCCAATGGTGTCAATGGGATAATTTTGTGGTTGATTCATCATGCTTGACCTCGATCCAAGCCGAGGTCGAAGAGCTTGAAATAGGCTCCGACCATTCCTTTTTATTTTTCTGGACCTTTTTTTTGTATTTTATGTGTTGTTTTAGGCTCTAAGCATCCTTCTTGGATTGATTTAATACCCGTTTGGACCTCCTCTTGAGCATTTTATCTTTGTCATGTTCTGGGACTAATAAGATGATCCCTTGGATCAGGGCATGTGTAAGACAAGCCCCATTAGGTATTTTGTGAGGCTTGACCTTGGTCTTGGCTCAGGTCCAACATGTTGGCTTGGGTCTTGGCTTAAGTCAGCCCCACTTTTAGACTTGTTTTGATCATAAATTGTGACCTATGTGTCGAGTTTTACTATCTTCTTGACTATAGTGTTTTTGTTTTTTGCTCGATGTCTATTATGCCTTCGAGTCTAAAATCACCCATAACTATATATGAATTAGTAATCATTTGTATAATTAGCTTAATTAAGTAGATTTGGTTATTCATTGGGCTTCCTTTGACTATTGTTGGGGATAACTTTACACATGCAAAATGTTATTATTGGAGTGGTCAACATCATGCAAACATATACGTACAAAATGATCATTATATCTTGAAATTACTTTCATTGATTAAAAATGTGTACTAAGCAAGCAGATTTGCTCGTGCAATTCAGACACTTCCCTATGATTGTGCTGTGAAAAATAATATTGTCCCATGTTTCATTTATATATAAATAAAAAAAATATCATCATTAATTGAATATCCTTTTTATCAAATACGACTAAATATATTTTTTAATTGAAATACCTCTCAATAATAATGATTAAAAAAATCCATTAAATCGTATTATTAGTTGCCATAAAAAATTAAATCGAGAAAGAATTTTCTATTACTACAACAGATATAGGGGTATAGAGATTTGAAGCTCTAATTCTTTAAGAAAGTAATATTGATCACATATATATATATATATTTGTATTGACACTAAGCTAGAAAGTTGATCCAACAAGAGCATTTGCATTTCTCTTATTTACTTAAAAAAAAAAAAAATCTTACAATAATTCATATTGCATTTTTAGAAAGAAAATGGGATAGACATATATAAATGGCAAGAAGTCATTGTGCCATTACAAAAGAAAAGTTTTGAAAACCTTGAAAAAGGCTAAATAGAATATTAGCCTATTTGATGACAGTGACGCTTACTTTTTTTTTTTTTTTTTTTTTTTTTTTTTGGCAGCACTTGTTTTGAGCTGAGCCAAGAAAACTCGAAACTGTGTGTGGATTTTTAGCCTCTCTTATCACTTTCTTCTCCATAGTCAAGAAGATCTTCAAGCACTTTATCATCCAAATACTCAAATTCAATCACTTCATTTTGCCGCATTGACATTGAAGAAGAAGATGAAGACGACCCACTTGAATATCTGCCGCCACCGCCGCCACCGCCGGAGCTGGTGAGTGGATACTCATTGGGAAAATTCAAAATGGCCAAATGACCTCTCATGTTGTAAGCCGCTCGATCGTAAGCACGTGCGGCTTCTTCCGCCGTGTTGAAAGTACCCAGCCATATGCGCACTCCTTGCCTTCTTGAGTCGCGTATTTCAGCTGCGAATTTTCCCCATGGCCGCCGCCGTACTCCCCGATAACGGATCTCTCTACTGCCTCCGGCCGTCGTTGAATCCTCCGCATAACCTCTCCCACGGCCTCCACTCTCGTCCATCGGGGTTTTTTTGTGTTTTTAAATTAATGGGTTTTCTTTATAAAAAAAAAAAACTTTTTTTTTTTTCAATAAAAATTCTTTATTTTGCATGGGATGTATATGAAACGTTACCTGGTTTCGTATTTATAGATGTGGTATATGGTTCGGCCGGCTTTGTCAAAAAAGATTGGCCAATGAAAGCTTAAACACCCACGTGGGTTCTCGTTTGAAAAATTTTCTTAAAGGTCAATATCATGAAGAAATTATTGAAATAATTATATAGATATATATAAAGCACTGAAAGGAAATTAAATTCATCCAACCAAAGTATGTACTTTTTGGAACATCATCACTACCTCATTCAAAATTTTCAAACTAATAAAGCCTCCCTCATCCACTCAATTTTATCTAATAAAAACTTGATTATTCATATAGCTAATTTGAAATTTTGACTATGGATTTATTTTGGTTAGATTTGAGTTTGAAGAATCCATTTTTATTTTTATTTTTTTGGAAAATTTGATTGAATTTTTTATATGAATACAAAAGTGCTCAATTATTACATCCACAATCTGCATGAAAGCAATGGGATTTACAGTCCAATGCATCGGGATGTTTTGTAGAAGGTGGAGGTGGCTAACAATGCTTTCTAGGGTTCTTTTTGTTTTTGATGTTAAATGCTTCGATCTTATACCAATAAAAAAAATTTAAATTGGTGGCTTTCTCTCCAATCCCATGTCGCATCAATATTTCCCCGTTGCCACTGAATCTAATCTCTCTCAATTTATCTAATTTTAAATGTATATTATTTCATACATATATAACTTTGTTTTTTTTAGGGTGAAGAAGATGATAATGATTGGTCCATTGTAACAAAAAAGAAAACAAAAAAAGGGAAAAGAATTAGATATTGCGGGGTAGAGCAAAGTCAAAAAATTTAATTTGTAGAGCTTTCAAATCCAAATAATGACAATAAGAAAAATTAGAATAAATAAATGGGATTGTGAGCCAAAAACAAGTTTGTAGAAGACAATATCAAGACATTGAACTAAAACATCTTGATGTAGTCGCAAACGCAAAAGGAAGACGCTATATCAATGTTTGTAGCGTTTAGACCATGGGTGTAGCATCTCAACGCTACCATGATAACCCAAAGAAAGGATGCATTCACAACCAAAGCCTATTTCATGTATAGCTTAGTTAAAAGTTGTTAGTTTTTATAAGAGAGCTGTTACTTGGTTAATCTCTTTTAGTTAGTTGATTAGCTCTTCTTTCTATCCTTAAGTTGAGCCTTGTATCAAGTGTGAGTTTTATGAACGATATTCAAGACTCCTTTATTAATCTTAACCCGTGTACTTGTAATAACCCCATAGAAAGGTATAATAATCTTACCATCTTAATGTTGGAAGGTAATGTCTCAACACTATGATAATTTCTTTATAAAAATATCATAGAGTGAAGAGAGGTAGTTGTTTTGGTTGATTTGTTGATGGTTATTTTGTGTGTTTTATTTTAAGTAGCCATTGTATATGGATTCTCGTTGCAGAAATTTAAATGTAGTTTTGAATTCGAATTAGAATGAATATGTATAAATTATGATATTGACTTTTTATTACGATTATATAGTTGGAATTTTCTTCGACCATGGAAGGAGAAATAGTTAGGTGCTATTGAATTGTGTAGAGGTTATTTGAATTTGCCAACAAGGAGTGCATACCGTTGAAAATGGTTGAAGATCATGCGAGTGGGATTCTTAAAAATTGTTCAAACCGACAAATTTGGCTATATTGAAAAACACATCCCCATTATGAGAAGGACATGTTTGGCCAAACAGTCTTTTTAAACCACAAGTAAACCAAAAAGAATTAGATGTCGAAAAACTTAAAACGATCTAGAAAGAGGGAGGTGGACGACGTGTCGTTTCGAGTTAGTTTGGACATTTGACGGGGTAAAGGCCCATGAACTTCATTAGAGATCGTGGGCCGTTAGTTGGCAAGATTGACTGCCTTTTTTCTTTCTTTTTTTCTTTTTTTCTTTTTTCTTTTTTTCTTTTGTAATTATAATATAATAAAACCGACCAGTCCGAATTTCTTTTGACGAGGTCAAAGCGGTTGACTGGGTTTGTCCTAGTTTGATCCTCCGATTTGAGAACGTGGCAGCACGTGACCCCCTGCCAACTTCCATGTTTCTTTCTTTCAGTGCCACATGTATATTGCAAATTATAAAACTACTGGATTCATTTACACTATTAACTTATCTTCATAAAAGTTGTGGCTAATAATAAATAGAGATAGTATGAAGAAAATTTCACACTACCGATGTACTTTTGTTTTTGTAGCCTACATACTTATCTAACTACAATTTGTTACATGATAAATTATTCTTTTTTTTCGTTTAAATTTTTTGAATTTTTTTTATATGTTGAGTTTAATTCAACGATGATTGATATGCATTATTTTTTCTATTTGTATAATTATTGTACTTAAAAAAGGTTTAATATGCCTAAATATTGCTTTCCAAATTATATAAAAATTGGATGCATGAAAAGAAAGAAATTCTGTACAATCTACCAAAAACAACTATTTCAATTTTCAACAAATACATTTTAAAACTCAAAGAAGAATTATTCTAAGGATTTATTACGTAAAAGTGGGAAATGGTTGGTTGTCTTATTGGTTTTATATTCTATCAATATAAACATAATACAGTAATGGGTTATGACACATACAACTATTTGATTTTTTCCATCCCAATTTGTTGTTGAAATGTCTTTAAAACATTCCATTATGGTCTGTCTATGACTTTTTTTCAAGTACTATTTTTATCAATTTAAACATAATTCAATTTCTCAATTAATAAGATCAAAAATTTTAATTTTCAACTCATATAGTTGAATAATTAATTGACATGTATTATTATCTTTGAAGTCGAAAGGACGAGTTTCAATATCTTATTCGTTGTATTAAAAAACAAAAAATATATGTATATACTTTTTTTTACTGTTGAATTTATATTGGAATTTGTAGTGACGTAGTTTTTGAAATTAAATATCAGAATTAAATTTGATCCAAGGATCACGTGATGCTGACGCTAACAGTAAACGGGCATGTGTTATTAGACACTGGGTCCGTTATTTCTGGAAATGGATGAAACCAAAAATATAATTAATAAATATGTATAATACTATTGACCAGTAAAGTGTGGTGGCAATTGGGGTGGAAATTTGGAATAATAAATTATAGAATGTAATAAAATTCCATTACAAGAGGTGTGATGGTCTCCGACGTATTTTTACCGAGCCAATGCAGCCACCCTCCTCCCCACGTGCCATTTTACCAATATAATTTTATTTTACTTCAATTTAATTTACAATTTTAGCACATAAAAAATATAAAGTAGAAGGCAGAATCACAATAATAGTTGAAATAGTGATTTTAGAAAAGATATTTAAGTATAATTGATTTTCATACCAACGTATTGATATGTTCAGTTTCAACTTTTTAAAAGAGCGACTTTTATATATTTAAAAGTGGTTTTGAATTATTATGTTTGGTTTCAAAAGTGATTTTAAAATCATCAAATTATTAAAAATGATATTTCCTATTTGAGAAAATTTGTAAAAAGGGCAAAAGAAACTATTCTTAAATATTCAAATCCGATATTTCAATAAAAGAATAAAACGAGGACAACTTTTTTGGGTGACTCCCAATAAATTATTCCACCAAGAATCCCCTGCCAACTAATTATTGAAAAATCAATTTAAAATGATTTTAGATTTTTCTAAAATTAACTTAAGCCTTTGTCAAACATCAATGTTTGAAAGAAAATTGAATTTTACATGGCAAAAATGACTTCGCTTATGTCAATATCACTATCAAAACTATTCTTAGAGAATGCAATAACTCTACTATTTATTGATTTATGTTCATATGGACTTTAATTTATTTAATTAAAATTGACCAAATATTTCTGCTTGGTTAACCATAGTAATAAAAATCTCTGACAATCAACCTAAACTTTCAAATTTAAATTTCAACCCTTCACCAACGTATTTAAAAATATTTATATTAATATGACAAGTTATTTTGTTGTAATGTATTATTTAGTTGCACACTCCAACGCAAGACAATTATTATTAGCTCGATATTTTTAAAGGAAAAAAGAATGAAATATTCCATCATTTTAGATTGTTGTTTGACAAGTAACAAAAAATTTGTTGAGATAGTGGCAATGGAGGAAGGTTAACAAAGCAATATAAACTAAAATAATTTTGAAAACTTTCGATTCCTAAATTTTCATAATTAAAAGTAGGGGAATTGAAACGACAAAATTTAAGATTTCGTTTTTAAAAATAGTAAAACCGTCCTGCGTTCAGTAATGCAACTTAGTGATATACACATGACCACAAATTTCTAAATTACTGATTTTCCCTTGTTTAGTTCTGTTATTGATGAAACTACAAATAAACAAGGTCGAGTTAGGTATACATGGTAATTGCTGATTTTCCTCAACAACAACTGCCCTCCTAACTTTCTTGATGTAGTTAATATAATCTGCATATTTTATTATTAATTTAGATTCTGTTTAACCTGTTTTTGAATTAATCTCACCTTAATTAAATATCCAGATTTTTCTATCAAATTTATATTTTAAATATCCATATATTATTAAATTTTATTTTATATAATCAAATTTGAGATATAGATAATTCACTCGAGGGAAAAAGTTTACCTTGGATATATTCTACAAATTGTTGGAACAATGAATTTGATGGAATATACACCTCAAAATTTCGAAAATCATGGTAATGAAAATTCTCATCCCATTGACCATCAAAGAGGAGTTTAATCCGTTGTAAAACCATAGCAAAAACAGTAGCTTGTGAAAAAACCACAACAAAACCTAAATCGATAAACACTTTGTGTGAGTAATAAAAAATATGGTCAATTTTTTACGATGGTGATATTTCTTTTTTCCAAATCGTTAAAATAATAGAAAAATATTATATAAAACAATTTAACCCTTCAAGGATATGAGAAATAACATTTAATTTATTAAGAATATATGTATAAAATTATGAAAAATAATTTGAAGATTTGAGTAAAATTGAATATGTTATAAAGTAATGAAAAAACAATTCAAAATTTGAATAAATTTGAA